>NC_079203.1:24111179-24411179 GCF_026745355.1 Beta vulgaris subsp. vulgaris
GGAGTTCCTCTATTTGCTGATGAATGTACAACTCACCAGCAAAGAATCACCTTTGCCAGGTTGTTAGTGGAAGTGGATGTTACTAAAGATCTACCTAAGAGTGTGAGTATAGAGGATGGTTCTGGGAGAGTCATTGAACAAACAATACATTTTGAGTGGGCTCCTTGTTGTTGTTTGAAGTGTGGTACTATTGTGCATGATTATTCTAAAAAGAAAGTTGTACAAGGAAAAGAAGGGCCTAAGCCTATTCAGAGATGGGTCCCTAAAGTAGTTCAGACTACATCTGCAAGAGCTCCTGTAAGTAGCCAGGACTCGGAGAGGTCTCGGGAGGCAGTTGATGTTGTTATGCAATCAGCTAAGGATACTGCAGTGATTCAAGGAAAGCCTATAGAGGAAGTAGGTGGGGTTATTACAGCTGATGCTGCTCAGCAATCAACTAGCGACACTGAAGTGATGAGCAAGCCTAAAGGGGTAGCAGTTGGGGTTGTTAGTGAGTTTCCAAGGAGTGAAGCTCCTACACAAGCTCCAGTATGGAATATTATCACTAGAGGACAGAAGGGAAAAGATGTTATAGAAGCTGAAAGGCCTGGTGTGGTTATTCACAATGTGGATGAAGTTGGGAGTATCTCATTCACTCTCACCCGAGGTTAATGATAGTGTGTACTCGTTGGAATGTAAGGGGGTTGAATAGCCCTCTTAAGCTAGGAGAAATAAAAAAAAGTTCATGAGAAAACATCATGTATCTCTCATAGCTTTGCTTGAAACTCGTGTTAAAATTCATAATAAAGATAGAGTTGTGAAGAAGTTTTGTAATAGTTGGAGTTGGGTGCATAATTATGAAGCTTCTAGTAGAGAAAGAATTTGGATTGCTTGGAATCCTTCCAATTTTCTATTCAAATCCTACTTAAAACTTCTCAAATAGTGCACTGTAGGGTAGGTGATCAGTGGTTGTTCACAGTGGTGTATGGCTTGCACATTGTGGATGATAGGAAAAGTCTTTGGGTGGATCTTGGTAATCTTGATAAAAGTATTCATGAACCCTGGTGCATTACGGGAGACTTTAATGTTGTTCTCTCCACTGGGGATAGGGATAATGGTGCTCCAGTATCTAATTATGAAACTCAGGATTTTAATCAGCTACTTACTACCTCTGATCTTAGTGAATTTAAATCATGTGGTCACTTTTTCTCTTGGTCCAATAAAGGAACTAGTGATGCTAGAATAAGTAGTAGAATCGATAGGGGCTTAGTTAGTTCTCTATGGATAACTAAGTATCCTCATGTGGTTGTGGATTACATGAATCCTGGACTTTCAGTTCATTCTCCTTTGATATTTCAATGTGCTCAGACGGCTCAGGGCAAAGTTAGGCCCTTTAAATTCTTCAATCACATGGCTGGTCATGCGGAGTTCTTACTGCAGGTGCTAATGAGCAATGGTATATCCCTAGAAGAGGAGGGAATAGGATGAAGATGGTGTGGTCAAAGCTTAAAAATGTTAAACTTAAAATGATGCACAAAACTTAGTTTGCAAATATGAGTGCAAGACTTGATAATGCTAGGGAGGAGTTACAGAGAGTTCAGACTCAGATGCAGAGCTCCCCATCATGCCCTATGCTTATTCAGGCTAAAAAAGAGTGCACTTTGATATTGCATAAGTTATTGAATGTGGAAGAATCTGCTCTAAGGCAAAAATCTAGAATTATGTAGTTGAAGCAGGGTGATTCTAACTCTCACTTCTTCTTTAATGCTATGAAAGAGAGATTTCTGCAGAACAATATTGAAGTGCTCTATAATGTTGTTGGGGATAAACTAACTGCTACTGCCGATATTGAAGCTGAGGTGCTTAACTTTTACCACAATCTACTTGGTACTGCGGCTACTAATCTGCCTTCAGTGGACATTTCATTGCTGAGGTCTGGTCCTCATGTTCAAGCTAGTGATGCTGCCATGCTAACTCAAACTATTACAGTGCAAGAAATTTAAGCAGCACTGTGGCCAATTGATGATGATAAAGCTCCAGGTATTGATGGCTTTAATAGCCACTTTTTTAAGAAAGCTTGGCATATTGTAAAAGATGATATCTGTGTTGTTGTGCTTCAATTTTGAGTCAGGAGTACTTTTTCCTAAAATCAATTGTACCCTTGTTACACTTATCCCTAAGGTCCTTAACCCATCACTTGTTAAGGACTTTAGGCCTATAGCTTGTTGCATAGTGTTGTACAAGATAATTGCTAAGATCTTGACAAACAAGATGCAGAGTATGATTGGAAGTGTTATTGACCTGGCCCAAGCTGGTTTATGCCTAGAAGGAACATCTCAGATAATATATTGCTTGCTACAGAGCTTATTAAAAGCTATAATACTAAACATATCTCTCCTAGATGCATGCTAAAGGTTGATTTGAAGAAAGCTTATGACTCCATTGAGTGGTCATTTCTAGAAGTTGTCATCTGTGAGATTGGTTTTCCTTCTCAATTTGTGAAATGGATCATGGCATGTGTTGCTTATGTTTCTTTCTCTATTCTTATAAATGGCATCCCATGCAAACCTTTCCTTGCCAAAAAAGGTTTGAGACAAGGAGACCCTATGTCTCCCTTCCTCTTTGCCTTAGGGATGGAATACCTGTCTAGATGCCTGGGACAGTTGAAGTATGATCCTAACTTCAAGTTCCACCCTAGATGTAAGAAGCTTAATATCACCCACTTGATGTTTGTTGATGATCTACTGATGTTTGCTAGAGCAGGCAGGGCTTCTTTGCAGCTTGTCTTTGATGCTTTTTCCAAGTTCTCACAAGCTTCTGGTCTTGAAGCAAACTTGGATAAAAGTCATCTTTACATTGAAGGGGTTGAGATGAACCAAAGAGATATTCTGCAATCTATTGTGCACATGCCTCTTGGGTGCTTCCCATTTAAGTACCTAGGAGTGCCTCTCACCACTAGAAAGCTTTTCTATAATGAATGTAAACCATTGATTGAAAAGACCATGACTAGAGTTAGAGCTTGGTCTGCTAAAAAGCTTTCTTATGCTGCAAGAATACATCTCGTTAATGCTATTTTTCATGATTTTCAACTTTACTGGTGTCAAATCTTTATGCTTCCTACGAAGGTTTTTGATGAGATTCATAGCATTTGTAGAATTTTCTTGTGGACTGGCCAGGATTCGTACTCCAGGAAAGCTCCCATAGCTTGGGAGTCTCTCTGCCTACCTAAAAGTTGTGGGGGTTTGAACATCAAAAATCCTGTTATATGGAACAAAACTGCAGTTGCTAAGCGTTTTTGGGCTGTTTGTCAAAAGCAAGACATATTATGGATCAAATGGCTGCATGAATACTATATTAAACAGCAAAACATCCTCACTATGGCAACACCTAATAGGCTGTCATGGTCCATGAAGAAGGTGTTGGAGACCAGAGAGGTTTTTCATGACCTTCAGGCTATACACATGCTTCCGTCTAATTTGTTTTCAATCAAGAAACTTTACTTACAAATGCAGGGTGAGCATGATCATGTGAGGTGGAAGAGAATTGTTTGCAACAATAAAGCTAGCCCTAAGGCTTTATTTGTTACTTGGCTTATTCTCCATGGTAGACTTGCTACCAAGGACAGGTTATTCTCCTAGGGGTTTACAGATGATAAAATTCTATCCATTATGCAATGTTGCTTGTGAGAGTATACCCCACTTATTCTTTGAATGCACATTCTATCAGAACATATTGACAGTCTAGTGTTGCTGTGACCAGAAGACAATTTGCTGAAGAAATACAGGTCGTTGCTATGAAGAGTGAGAGGAAAGGAGCTAAAGCCCAGCTATATCGCATGATGTTTGCAGAAGCAATGTACCAAATATGGCTCCAAACGAATGCTAAAGTTTTTGGTAGTCTTATGCTGGATACTGAAGTTAATTTTAGGCAGATATGTTTGCATGTTGCTAGTAGATGTAATGACTATACTAGGCAACTTCTTACTTGTTAGTTGTATGGGTACATTTTGTGTCTCTACCAGTGAGCAGAGTTAGAAGGTAGGGATATTGGTTTGTTGCTCTCAGGCCCTTCTTAGAAGGTAAGGGGAGCTCTTTCCTTTGCTCTTTTCCCTTGGTGTTGATAGGTTGTACCACCATTACTCTTTTTTTTGGTTATCAATAATATCTTTGAATTGCCAAAAAAATCATTATCACAATAACAACCATAACACTCAAGAACCATTCCCCACTGAGTTATAAATAAACTAATTGAACTAACATTCTTATTACAATCTCCTGCATTATTATATTAACATCTATGATTTAGTGACATAATGAACTAATTCTAATCCCATGCATATGGTCCATATTTATAGAAGTTGTCTCGAAATCAATTCCTTAACATTAATTAGTGACGCTAACATATTAACTAAACTAGGATATCTCATAAATCAAATTTATACCCCATAATTAAAGTCAAGTAAATAACATCTTTTATTCTATACCAATAATTAATAGTCAAGAATAATCACCGCTTTCCAATTAATGCTCCAACTCCATAACTCAATTCCATAGTTATATTCTTTTTGTTACACTACTTACTTACTATGAACCTTTATAACAACATTGCTTAAGAATCTAATTTTCTGTAATTTTGCTAACAAAGCTAGAACTCTAATTAGAACCAATTTTAGTGATTTACAAATTCATCATCTAACTATGAGTAATATAACTATCCTTAACTAGAATTTTTTTGCACGCGATACGTGCTTCAATTTTTTTTCGAAATAGAAACTTGATTTTCTTCGACATTAGAGTCAAAATTTGAACATTAGACATACGAAGTATAATTGTTTTTAGTTGCAAATTTTGATTGGTTTAGTTTCCGTCACTTAAGTCTCTCACCAATCTTTTTGTTTTTTTTTTTCACTTTTCAAAGTTAAATTCTATGAACAAAATAGAAATTTTATTGAATTTATTTATGTTTTTATATTATAATTTTTTCGTTGATTTTTGAATTAAGTACAGTACTTCATAAATTGTAAAGAAAGTTGACACTTTGATTTCAATTCAATTTTTTCATAGGTTTTAGTTTGTAAGTGAATTTTTAAGTTTTTGTAAAGTTTTCTCATTTTAGTGATTTGCATAACGTAAATCATGCAATTTTTTTAGTTGACTTGTGTGTGATTGTTATAATTACATTTTTTGTATATTTGTTTGAAGCCCCCTTTGATTTCTAAGTGAATTGGTAATTTAGAATGGGAAGGGGGTAACACAGTCTCTTCATTCGGGACACCATAGCTCCCCCTTCCCTTATATAATAGAGATATGTTGTACTTTAATTCTTGAATGATATTTTACATAAGTCTTTTTACCTTGATAATTAATTGCTATTATATAATAGAAAAAGATAGGTCCAAATATATGTAAAAGTTTCATTATATATAGGGAACACTATAAAAAAGTAAATTATTTTTTCCTTGTCTAACTTCTAACTTTCAATTTCACTACAAATACACCTCTATTATTTTATCATGACCCACCATTAATTGTGAATGGTTCTTGAGAATAGTGATTCGTAAGTAAATTTTTGTAAATATTTTTGTATGTATTGACGTTCTAGGTTATTAGTTTTAGTTTGTATGCTGATTTTAAGTTTTAATAAAGTTTCCGAATTATTTGAGTGATTGGAGTGATTTTTATAAAGTGATTTTCTCAATTGTATGAGTGGTTTGTAAAGTTTCTTCTTTTAAGTGATTTGTGAGTGAGTGTTGTAAATTGATTTTAGGTTGTTTTTTTGAGTGCTGATTATGATTTTGACATTCCTTTTATAATTTAGAAAGGGAAGGGGGTAAAATAGGCATTTCAAAATAGGACACCATCGCTCCCCCTTCCCTTATATAATAGAGATATGAAACTCGCACCAATCTTCAAACGACACCACCATAACAACCCATCACCAGCAACAACACATCATCAACAACAACAAGAGTGCATCACCACCAGCACCAACAACAACCACAATAAAAACTGCTACCACTACCACCAGATTAACCATAACAACAATACAAAACCACACATCAATACCACAACAACAATCTGCACAATTCTACATACATATGTTCAACTAGCAAACACTAGGGGAAAAAAACAGAAGGGTTGCGCAAGAAGGGCTGCGCTTTTGATAAAAGCGCAGCCCTATGGTTGAAGGGCTGTGCCTTTTTGGAAAAGCGCAGCCCTACAAATAAGAAGGGCTGCGCTTTTTCAAAAAAGCGCAGCCCTACCATGGGAAGGGCTGCGCTTTTTTAAAACTAGCGCAGCCCTTCCTGAAAAATTTTGAAATTTCAAAACCGCGGGCTTTGAAATATTGAGCGGGGATTCAGATATATTATCCCTCATTCTCTCTCCTCTCTCACGTCCCTCATTATTCCTTTCCTTCTCTCTCATCCTCTCTTCTCTCTCATCTTCTCTTCTCTCTCAAAAACTCCCATAAACATTTGCGACAAATTAAAAACGCTGAAATGATTTGCACGAATCATGCCGACGGAGTCCGATTGCCTATTGTGATACCTTTTCGGAAGCGGAACGGGCCAACGAGTCAAACACACCGCTATGCTGTGACGTTTAGGCTTTTTAAGCCATCCGAGTTCGTTTAAGCCTCCAAATAGCCATTTTAAGTTTTTTCGAAATTTTTTTTCCCTTAAATTATGTATTAGGGTTTTTTTTATGTATTTAAACATTATTAGGTTAATGTTTGGAGGTAGTTCTTGTGTTTTCAGATCTATAATGTTCTTGTATACTTCTCTTTGTTTATATATATTTTGACTAATGTTCTTGTATACTTCTCTTTGTTTTGATTAATGTTCTTGTATACTTCTCTTTGTTTATTTTGATTAATGTTCTTGTATACTTCTCTTTGTTTTGATTAATGTTCTTGTATACTTTTCTTTGTTTTGATTAATGTTCTTGTATACTTCTCTTTGTTTTGATTAATGTTCTTGTATACTTCTCTTTGTTTTGATTAATGTTCTTGTATACTTCTCTTTATTTTGATTAATGTTCTTGTATACTTCTCTTTGTTTTGATTAATGTTCTTGTATACTTCTCTTTGTTTTGATTAATGTTCTTGTATTTTCATCTTTGTTTTGATTAATGTTCCTTTTTTTCATTTTCGTTTCATTCTTTTTTTTTTTTTTTTTTTTTGGGTTTAGTATTTTCATTTTCGTTTCTCTTCTCTTCTGTTTTATTTCAGAAAATGTGAGATTATGAGTAAAAAAAATGTCAAAAAAAGTTTTTTTTTTTAATTTTTTTTTTGGTAGGAAGGGCTGCGCTAGTTAGGGAAAAGCGCAGCCCTTCTGCTAGAAGGGTTGCGCTTTTTCCTAACTAGCGCAGCCCTACTTAAAAAGTGAAGGGCTGCTACTGAAAGGGCTGCTGTCAAAAAGCGCAGCCCTACAGGCCTTTTTCAGCGCAACCCTTCTTCATTTTTCCACTAGTGAAAATATTGCCACTACAACATAATTCAATCAACTAAAATATCATAATTAATATACTAACCAGAATTTAAAACTCTAAATAGTGCAAACTCAATCCAAAATAGAGATATGAAGGGTCAGTACCTTTTGTACTTCGCGAATCACCATCACACGACGGCAGACGAGGCGACACACGAGACATCAACAACAACTAACATCAACAACGACACACGAGCAGGGGAGAGAAAACAAGCCAAGGGAGGTGATGGCAGGAACTGAACAACAAAACTCAATATATAAATTACTGATAATAATAGCTTCATAAAATTGAGTAAATAATTATTTTACAATACTACAAATAGAATTCATACTCCATAACTTAAATAAAATAATATTTTCAGAACATAATTAGCTTAATAATTATAATTAAGTTTTGAATAAACACTCTTAAAAACAAGGCAATTACAGAAAAAGAGAGAATTATCAGGGTGTTACAAAGTGATATCGGTGAGCTTTAGGTTTGTTTTAAAATTTTAGGCGCCTAAGTCGCTAATTATGTTAAATGAATTTCTTAGAATTGAGCTCCTACTTATTCATTTTGTTTAAAATAATTTTTGAAACACGTTATCATTTGAAATTAGTATTCGAATGTTTTTTTATTTTCGAAAGTTATTTAAGCCTAAAAAAAATTATTCAAAATTAATTCCGAAATTTTTTTATTTACTTATTCATTAGGTTTATTTATTTATTCGGAAATTATAAAATATAATTATCCATTATTATAATACTTCTAGTTTATTTTATTTACTTTATTGTTTTGTGAGAGATGAGTAATATAGGAAGGGCATATATGATAAAAATATTATATGTCTGCATTAAATAGTTAGTTCAGCATGATTATATTTTTCTTCCCTGCTAGTTATTTATATTCTTATGCCTATATTGTTGATTGTGTATATTTATTGTTTATTGTTGGAAATTACGTTAAGTGAGGGTACCAGATATTTATGGAAGTATGTTTATTTGTTGTAGATCCCTACCCATGTCTAACAGACGATATAATAGAGTAGGAAGCTATCACAACCCCATTGTAATAAGTGATGATGAAGGTGATGGAGATTATGAACCTGGTAATAATAATTACACCAACCTAGAATATATTATTTGTAACGTGTTAAGAGCATGAATAGATAGTGATGACGAGGTTATCCTGGAGTTTGACCCTGCTAGAGGATAGACCAGAAGCGAAATTTATCATGTTGTCTTCAAATTCGAAAGTCATTATGAGTCAGAGAGGATGAGCCTCAACCGAAACGAAGATCCACGAGACATAAAAGATATGCCTATTATAACACTGCGGACATAGATGAGTTTGAAGATGAGATCTTCACGCCAGATCTGTTCAAGGAATCTAAGGACAAAATTGATAATGTTTCATCTTAGATCATTTAATTATGTATTTATGTTTAAGAATAATGTTGGATAGTTGGCCAAGAATGATTAAATTTATTTTATAGTACTTTTTTTTAGGAAAATATAATATTATAGTTAAAACAATTATTATAAACCTCCTTTTGGAGAAATAAAGTTAAATTTTATTCGAGTGAGCAAGAATTTATTTTAGGTACGTGATTGGGAATATTTTTATTATTTTATTTTTATTATGTGATTGAATCCCTATTTTCTTTTTTCCACGTGTGTATTTTGGTTTGAATATTTTCTCATGAATGATTATGTGGTTGCTAAGGAATATTTTGTTGGTATTTGTGGTTGCTTGAGAAATTGTTTGTTGATGCGAGCTTGTTTGATACAAATCAAATGTTGTCTTCCTAGAATGACATGTAAGCTATATATTGAAACGTAAAGTAGAGTTACATTAATTTCAGGTCTCGCAGTAGAATGGTTAACAATTTATATATTGAAACGTAAAGTAGAGTTACGTAGCTGCTGCTATTCGCCTTTTGGCGGAGAAACTGACCTAGGAAAGAGCTGAGCGTCCTGATTCCGCTAGGGACATTTTTGAGAGATTAGATAAGTTTCAGCCACCATACTTTAAGGGGCAAGATGATCCTAACTTTCTAGAGAACTGGATTAAAGAGTTCGAGAAGATCTTTCGAGTTGTGAATTATCCTGAGGGCATGAGAGTGGGTCAGGCTGTGTTATACCTTAAGGATGAGGCTGACTTGTGGTGGAGAGAAAATGGAGCTAGGCTGAGTGTTTTGGAAGGTTTCACTTGGGATTATTTTGTTACTGCCTTAAAGGGGAAATTTTAGCCTGTATTTATGAGGAAACAGAAGGCCCAGGATTTTATCAACCTTGGGATGGGTAGTATGACCATCTCTAAATACTATAGCAAGTTCATAACACTATCGAGGTTTGCACTTGAGGTAGTAGCTACTGAGGAGCTCATGGCTCAAAGGTTCGAGCAAGGTCTGATTGAGGAGATACAAATGGGGTTAGGAGGTGAGACTTTTACATATCTGGATATTGTGTATGAGAGACTCGCCAACATTTATGGACTTCAGTCAAGGAAGAAAAAAAGAATATTGTGATAGTGAGAAAAGGAAGGATTTCAATGTTGGGGGAAATCAAGGGAACTTTAAAAGGAACATAAATGGGTGAGAATTTCCACGGGAGGAATAATCAGGGCAACAACAATAAGGGTCAAGCTGAGAAAGTGTATAACTGCAAGAAGTGCAGTAATAACCACCCTGGTAGAGACTGTAAGGGAGACCCAATAACTTGTAACTATTACCAAAAGAAGGGTCATGGGGAGTATGAGTGCTTTGCCCAGCAAAAGGAGCAGAATGGCAATAAAAAAGGTAACCAGGTCGGATCGGGATTCAACCAGTCGAGAAACCAAGGTTCTAAGCCTGTAGGGTCGCAGAACAACCAAGGGAGTTTCAATATGCCTGTTAGTGAGAACCTCAACCAGAATAAGGCTCCAGGTAAACAGTATGTGATGAGTCGCAATGAAGCTAAAAGATATGCCGACATAGTTTCTGGTACTTTTTCTATTAACTCCGTTCTTGTTAAAACGTTGTTTGATTCGGGGGCGACTCATTCTTTTGTGTCGTCATCTATCCTTAAGAGTCTAGTGTTAGTAGATTTTGAAGTAATTGACTTGCCTATTAGTATACCTACTGGGGAGATCATAAGGTGTACCAAATTGTTTAAAAATTAGCCCCTAAAGATAGGAGACTTTATATTTCCTTATGATTTAACAGAGTTCAATTTAGGAGACCTAGATGTTATTTTGAGATGAACTGGTTAAGTTTCTATAAGGCCAAGATAGACTGCGAAGTCCATAAAGTAGTTTTGAGAAACCCTTTGGGAAAATTGACCTCCTATAGACGTTTTGGGAAGCCTAAGAATTTTAGGGTTATTTCTCCAATGCAAGTGAGGAAATTGATGACGAAAGGCCAATATCATAACAACTTTCACTATAACGATTCCTTATCGGGAATCCACATAACAAGATATGATTCCTTATCGGAAATTTAACATTAGTATAACTTACCATGATATGCTTCCTTATCAATATCGATATTCATATTCAAGTATTGAATAAAAATTCGTAACTTACCTCATAGGATTCCTTATCGGGAATCCAATATCGAAACAGATTACCCTGATACGATTCCTTATCGGGAATCCGATATCGATATAACTTTCACAATTTGAGATAACTTTCTTTAACCAGGGGAAAGAGAACGCGGCGGAGAAGAGAGAAATGTGGTGTCAAGCCACAACATCCTGTAGCGCACACGCGGTGGCAGCAGCAACAACAACGCAACACCACAACTGCCTCGCGCTGCAAAGAACGGAGAAGAGAGAGAGAAAGTAGAGAGTTGTAGCGGCGGCAGGCGATAAGCTCCGGAGAGCTTCAGCAGCAACACAGGAAGAAGGAGATGCGAAGGGTGATTTCACGGGAGGAGAGGGTTTATAGGGTCGGGGTTTTTGGGGTTTCTTCGAGTAGAGGAATGACAAGAGGGAGAAAGAATGCCGACAAAATAAATAGGGGGAGTTATTACCTTATTAACCGACAAAAGTAATAGAAGGGTCGGACGGTTCGAGAATGAAACCGAATATGATTTTCTAATTTGCAAAATAACACTCAACTAATTGGACAAAAGCTAAAATATAAAATAATAATAATAGAAACAATAATAATCTCATAAAATTAATTAAATAATTACATTACAAACATGACAAATAAAAGATCATACTCCAAATCAAATCAAATAAGACCTTTGGAAACATAATTAACTTAATAAATATAATCAATATTTAATAAATGCTCTTAAAAATAGGACAATTAGATACTACCACCCTTATCAAAAGTTTTTCATCCTCGAAACTTGCAAAAATTATTTGAATAAAATTAAAATCTCAAACTCGCAAGACATTACGCATCCAACCTCCATTCTACCATCATCTTTTGGTTCTCTACTTCAACTTGATTCGCGAAATCGAGCAAAGAAAATCTCTACTTTGACTTGACTCGCAATATCAAGGAGCAAAGAGAAAAAGGGGCAAACTTGTTTGCATTGGATTTCAATCATCTCATTTGCAGAGATCTCGTTTGAAATTCATTTATTTAAGCAAATCATACAATTTTTCTTGAAATACACACTTTTAAGTAACAATATCAGAGATAACCAACTCATATCAAGATAATGTCATACAATTTAGCAAGTATACCCACAATTAATACCTATACACATAAATGGATCCATATAGCACACGCATAAGCGCAAACACTCATACGGCTTGATTCATATCTACTTAACTCTTTAGTCAATCCATTAAATCTATTTTTCAACCCTTACACTATGATATAGAGATCACAATGTATCCAAAAACTACTCAAGCTCTGATACCACTTGTAACCAGGCCCGTTCCTGACATTTTGGAGGCCTTGGGCGAACTACGAAAAATGGGCCCTCCCCAATGTCAGCTACTATTCTTGACGTATATTGATTTAATCATATTAATGGTTAAAGTTCGATTGCATATGTAACTCATGAAATCTGGATTAATTTTACTTCCTCCGTCCCAAAATATAGTTCCCATTTCCGTTTTGGGTGTCCCAAAATATAGTTCCCATTTCCATATTTAGTTTTACATTTTTTCGTAATTTGTCTAGAAAAACCGTGTCCCATCATTTATTTGCTTCTTGAAATTTGTTTTTTCCTTTGTTTATTCAACCAAAATGTTAGAATTAATGCTCTTTCACCAATTATTCTCCATTCTCTCTCCTAAAATCATCTTTTTCCATACAACATTTATTTATATAAACAAAAAATCTTTACTATCTCTCTTATATTCTACGTGCATAAATTACCGTGAAAAAAGGGAAATGGGAACTATATTTTGGGACGGAGGGAGTAGCTTACATTTTTCATAAGGTACCCACTTGATTAATGGTCAATTGGTTGCACTTTTTGTGACTTGTCTTCCTAAATTTTCATATATTGCTTCTTAAATTTATCACGTCATCCTCTACATTGAGTTGTCAGTTGGAGTCTGGATTTTGTGTTACGAAATTAGGAAGCGTTTATTACTTCTTTAATATTTTTCAGGATTTGAATTGTGAAAAAAGAAAATAATAGAACTCCTCAGCTTTTAATAATTCCACTTTGACATTTTCGTTTTTTTACTAACATCTAATATATTTGACTATCCTACTTTATAAATTTGTACATTTTTTTGTAAAATAGAACATTTTGAATTTAAATATGTAATTTACAATGAGATAAATTTAAGAGTATAACATTTCATATTAACAATTGTTCTTATATATTAGTAACTTCATAGTCGAAGTAGAGCAAAAGAACAATGTAAACATAAAAATTAAACAATTATATAAAATCGAAAGGGGTGAAATAACAGTAGTTACTCTATATGAGAAGGCAAAAAAAAAAAAAAAACACACAGTAAAGATTAAATAGCTATTTAAAACCATTATTGGAAATAAAAGAAAACCAAAAAATATAAAACAAGGCAACTAAAGGTTATAACAGAAGAAATAGATAGCTAAAAGATACAAAAAAAAAAAAAAGTTACAAAGAGAAAAAAAAAAAAAGTGAGCCAAAAACTTTAGTGTGAGGGGTCGAACCTGATACGGACAAAATACAACATTCAACATCAATGACAACAAACCATTGAGCTATCACTAATAGTAATTAAATGTCATGCAACGCAAATTATTTACCCATAATATCATATTGCGAAAAACAGTAACTTGGGCCTTTTCTCCCTGGGCCCTGGGCGGGCGCCCCTCTTGCCCAGGCTCAGGGATGGGCCTGCTTGTAACAGCCCAGATTTCCCTGACCATCTTTAGAGAATTAAGCACAGCAAAAGAGAATCTTGTCGAGATAACCTGGACTATTACCATCTCACTCACTGAACTACATCGGAGAGTGTGGAACTCAATTCCCAACTCTATTCAAATTAATTAACTATTACAACAAGACCCTAATTCTCAGACTTTATTCTTATAAATTTCTATAGAAAATCTAGCAGAATTTTCTTTAAAAATAGGACAACTCTAAAGCGAGAAATAGTTTTAACCTGTTACAGATTTAATTTATAAAATATTTTCAAATCCCATCAACCTCAACGCTTTCGCGGAGCAACAATCGACAAGGAATCAGGAGCACTAGCTAGCGATTCTTAAATGGAAAAATATATTATAGAAAATAAACGATTAACTATTACAAGGGGAGCGCCCTCACTTCAATAACAAATACAATATTGCACCATCTCGTATCAGCTTCAACTTGCAAAAGATTAACTCACGGCTTCAACCTGAAACATTTAAGATACTGCCACCCACCAAGTGACAGGCCACAGAAATGACAAAACAATGTAGAAACATCAACAAAGCTGAGTACTAAACCCGTAAATAAGATTAACACATGCTTTGGTGGCTTTTACTTGAAAACAACTCTCAACAATCAATATAAGTTTAATAATGATACCCATCATAGCATGCTTAACAACAATATTCTTGTTGAACATATATATTACATTTCCAATTCCACGTTTCATAATACATCAAAAATTACATAGTAACACACACAATAACTGACTCCCAACAATGACATGTTTCATATATTCTCATTTAATCAACCTTTCAACTTACCACGATTTCATAGTAGGAATTTGAGGTCACCAACTTTGATATAAACAATATTCTTCATTTCCTTTAGTCGATTTCTTAACAGAAATCCAAACTTAAGCTTTCGCACTCTATCAATCATTTTCTTATATTTTATAGACAACCTCTTATCAGGCAATAAATATCATAACAACTTTCACTATAACGATTCCTTATCGGGAATCCACATAACAAGATACGATTCCTTATCGGAAATCTAACATTAGTTTAACTTACCATGATATGCTTCCTTATCAGTATCGATATTCATATTCAAATATTTAATAAACATTCATAACTTACCTGATAGGATTCCTTATCGGGAATCCAATATCGAAACAACTTACCCTGATACGATTCCTTATCGGAAATCCGATATCGGTATAACTTTCACAATTTAAGATGAGTTTCTTTAACCAGGGGGAAGAGAACGTGGCAGAGGAGAGAGAAATGTAGTGTCGAGCCGCGACAGCCTATAGCACACACGCGGTGGCAGCAACAACAACACCGCAACACCACAACCGCCTCGTGCTGCAAAGAACGAAGGACAGAGAGAAATCAGAGAGTTGTAGCGACGGCAGGCGACAAGCTCCGGTGAGCTTCAGCAGCAACACAAGAAGAAGGAGATGCGAAGGGTGATTTCACAGGAGGAGAGGGTTTATGAGGTCGGGGTTTTTAGGGTTTCTTCGAGTAGAGGAATGACAAGAGGGAGAAAGAGTGGGGGTTTGATTTGAGTGAAAAATGCCGACAAAATAATAGGGGGAGTTATTACCTTATTAACCGACAAAAGTAATAGAAGGGTCGGATGGTTTGAGAATGAAACCGAATATGATTTTCTAATTTGCAAAATTCCACTCAACTAATTAGACAAAACCCAAATATAAAATAATAATAGTAATAATAATAATCTCATAAAATTAATTAAATAATTACATTACAAACACGACATATAGAAGATCATACTCCAACCAAAAAAAATAAGAACTTTCAAAACATAATTAATTTAACAAGCTAAGTATAATCAACATTTAATAAATGCTCTTAAAAATAGGACTGTTACATGTCCTACTTCCGCCAGGGTTTCCTCCTCCTGGTTGGGTGACACTTAGGGTACACCTGTCCTAACTCCACTGTATGCTCACAATTTTCTTCCATAATTAAATCAAAGATATTTAATGTTTCATTACGATACAACCTATATACGTAACACATTCCTTTCTAGAATAATCAATATGTTAATTTAGTGTTCTAGCTTGAAATAAGTAAACCATCTCAAATGAACTATAGCATGTTAAATCCATGTTATATACTCAAAACACACACATTAGTATACACATCAAAGTAATTTCATTCATGCTTCAATAATAGAAAGAAACAATCACCTAATTATAGATAGAAAACCTATAGGTTACAATCCAGACTAAGTGTGTACCTTCACTTAGGCAGCTTAATGCACTTAAACTCCTTATTCCAAGTGGTTTACCATTCCTATAGCTTCCCCTAAATGCATAAAGTGCTAGGGATTAGTTTACACAAGTTTGAGAACATAAACAACTAAGTTAAGTACAAGAGAGATGCAAAGTTGTACTTATAGCAATATGTTTCATATTCCTATGGAATTTTCTACAACTTCCCAAGGCTTGAAAACTCTACCAGAAGATTTAAATTCAAGGAACTTATGTCTATAATAGTTTTATGTAAAGAGAAGTACGTGTCGAAGAAGATAATCAGGAGAAAGGGACAAAAACCAAACCACCCCTTTTATAGGGCATTCTGGCGGTACTGGAAACCTCTTATGGGTGAGGTCGGTTTCTTGGTGGTTCTTGCTTGAGGTGTTAGCTTGATGTGTTGGCTTTCATGCATGAAAATATGTTTGGGATATCGACACTTAAGTAGCTGCTAAAAAGCTTTCTTTGAGGATAGGTCTGAACTGATATTTCATCTGGCCAAATTTTACTATGTAATAAATTCACTCTATTTAGCCACGTTAAGTTTGGTAATAAATGACCATTTTAACCTTGATACATATCAAACATAAAATAAATTGAGTTTGATTAGGTTTTGAG
The DNA here is from genome assembly GCF_026745355.1 of Beta vulgaris subsp. vulgaris. Lineage (NCBI taxonomy): Eukaryota > Viridiplantae > Streptophyta > Magnoliopsida > Caryophyllales > Amaranthaceae > Beta > Beta vulgaris. The sequence goes on from NC_079203.1 coordinate 24,127,840, forward strand.
CTCGGATTCAACCCAAAAACGTTCTTAAACGGGAAGCTCATTGTTACCCGATAAAACGGTCTCTATGCGATATTCATAATCTTAAGTAATAAGGCTCTCAAAGGCTTTCTTAACGGCTAAGAATTATAGTTCTTATCTACTTTTAGCTTTATTAACCACTAAGAATGATAGTTATATAGTATCCACTTTTAGTTTTCTTAACCACTAAGAATGATAGTTCTTATCCACTTGCTTTCTTAACCTCTAAGAATGATAGTGCTTATCCACTTTTATTTGTTTTAACCACTAAGAATGATGATGCTTATCCACTTTAATTTAGCTCTCTTAACCATTACGAATGATGGTTCTTATCCACTTTTGTCCTAGTATGATGTTGGAGAGAATTCTAACTACTTAAAGGACCTAAACCTGATGAAAATTTAATATAGCTAACAAAAGAATTGAACCTGCTTAAAAATTCAGGCTATTACAGTTGCCAACAAGGAACATCTGGGGTAGGATGGCTAGGGATATGAATCCCCAAGATTAGGTGGACGATATGGGATGAGAGTAACTCATTAAGGAGAGAAACATTCCATTGCCTTGAAGGAAGAATGTCATTTCTAACAGTTTGATCCGGATTAGCTACAGACATGGTTTGAATATTTAACATTTCGATAAGGCTTTGATTAGCAAACCAGTTATCAATTCAAAAATAAACATTTGTTCCAGGTCGAATTTTCCAACATATTCCTTTCCTTAGAAGCTCTCGAGATCGAAGAATGGAATTCCAAATATGAGAGTCTTGTGGCTTAGGTTTGTACTCGAATAAGGAAGCATTCTGAAGATATTGCATAAGAGTGTAATACCCCATATTTTTAGTATTTATTTAAATAATTAAATATTTTTTTAATATTTATTTACTAAAATAAATATTTTAAGCAAAGAGTATTTTAGTATTTTCACTAATTTTTAATTATTTTAGTGGGAATATGGCGTCAAAATTGGATTGGTTAAACTTTTGGTATTAAATCCTAATAAAAAAAATTCAGAAAAAAACCAAACAATATTTTTTTGGGGCCATATATTCCTACGGGATTTTATGGTGCTTGGAGGGAGTTTTATTTTCCTATAACTTCCAAATTTATGATGGAGGTCACAAATCTTGATTTAATCTACTAATTTATGGTGAAAGTTACAAACTATTTAATTATTGAAATTAAGTACTACATATTCTACTCCTATAAATACCCCATACCTTAAGCCATCTTTTTCACACAAAAACTTTGAAGAACCCATACTCTTTTACTTCAAAGTTCTTCTTTCTCTTCCTATCTATTCTAGTTTTATATTCCTTATTCAAGTTTCAATTTTCTTTGGTTTAAGAAAAATATTTTCATATTTCTTACTAAAAAATATTATGCTCGTGATAGGTCATTCATATTTAAATTCATGATTAAGTTCATGTGGTAAATTACTTATTGATTGGTTATGAGAAAGCTCAAGTATAAGAATAAGTGAAGATACTAGTATATTTTTGTGCAAGATCAAGGTACGTTATGTAGCTAGATATTTTGAAATATGGTTTTATGTGATAAAGTTGTTTATTGATTTAATGGTTGGATTGGTTTAGAAATTTGGTTTGAAATGCTTATAATATTTTGAATGTCACTCTTGGAAGTGAAAAGAAGGAATGATTTTATCAATCATTTTTATATAGAAGTTTTGTTATCCTTTTTGGAAAATTAAATTATTTTACAAGGAAAGGTTGATTGGTTTTTATAAACTTTGAATGTTCAAAAAGTTGTTTCTAGCGAAATGAGGTTTATTCATAACTTACAAGTCATATTATTATTATTTTCGCTTGATTAATATCAAGAGATTCAAAGTCCACTTGTTGGCAATTATTGTTACCCCTTGATATAGCTCTGTGATGGGATGACTAACTTGAGGGATGTGCACACTTAGCAAAATAGAAGGGGAGATAAGAAGAGGAATTGTTTTCAGGATTATTTTTAATCCAAATTATTTGGAAAGAGTTTGTTCTTAAAAGGTTATTCTTGAATTATTATTCAAGTGTTTGGAAAGAGTTTGTTCTTCAATGGTTATTCTTGAATTATTATTCAAGTGTTTGGAAAGAGTTTATTCTTAAAATGTTATTCTTGAATTATTATTAAGTGTTTGAAAATATTTTATTCTTAAAGAGTCATTCTTGAATTATTGGTGTTGGAGTTTTTGAAATGAAAAATTATTACGAACTAACAAATGTGTTTCTTATCTAGTACATTTCATACTCAGTTTTATACTGACATGTATTTCCTTTTTCCTATTTGCCTTTGCCCTGTTTACCTTTTTGGTAAGCAGTTTTACAGGTGAATTTTGGATGTGCATGGGAGCATACTAGGAATGGCATCTTCACCTAAATAGAGTGTTTCATTTATTTTAAGTATTGAGACAATATTTACTTTTATTAATAAAGAAGTATTATTATTTTTGATTAAACTCTTCCGCTGCAAGTTATTTTGTTAGTTAGTAGTTGGTTGTCGAAAGCGTGTTAGTCACGTGGCAGTAATACTCCTAGAGTACTCAAATATTATTTACTAAATTACTTATTTAAAAACGAGTAATTTGAGAATGTTACAAAGTGGTATCAGTTTTTGAAGTCTTGAAAAGATAAAAGTTAAACATCAAAATTGATGGGTAGACTTAAGATGGGTACATAGAGTCTCACATTTGCATTCTAAACTATTTTTGTTAAGCTTAATTGTTTTCTTTTTGACGATTTGTATAGATGTATCTTGTTAGTGCCACAAAAAGGTATATATATTTAAATTGTTTTTACTTGGAAAAGATGAAGGGTGTGGATATGTTGGGGTGACAAGCTCTGTTTAGGATTAGGAAGGCTCTCCCCGACGCTGTGGGTAACTTCCTTTCCTGGGAGCTATAATCACCATGGCTATTCTATATCTTGAAATCAAGTATACTTTAAAATTTTTGAAATAAATATTTTAAGCCATAGTGGTACATTTAGTACAAATCTTGGAACATATTTTTTTAGTTTACATATGTTAATATTTCTTTTATGATCTTGTAATATTTTAATTTTTTTTGCTTTTATATGATTGTTGTTGGAAGTTGAGAAAAAATTTTATGTTATTCCCTATGTATGGGATAAGCAAGGAGTCATGCTGGATTGGCGGGCAAATAGTAGTACTATGTGTATTTTTTTACACCTCTCGAAAATACTCAGGCCAGTCTGATTATATGGCCATTGATGAGCTGGAGCTAGAATGTTATTAAGACAGACTACACACCAGAGTTTGAAGTCTTCAGTAACCTAGACATATATAGTTTTGTTTTTGCCATGAAGCGGCCTAATTGTCTTAAGAATATTTTGATACACTCAAATATTTTAGTAGTTGTTATGTATAAGGCATAATATTTGCCATGATATATGAAGTATGTGATTGCTATATTTTGAACCTGTTATACTTACACGCTTATTGAATTGTTTGGTCATTACACAACTATTCTATGAATGTTAGTTGAAATTTATCCTCAAACACCCTTATATCTAGCAGAATGGCAGAAACAAGGAGAAGGAGTATAAGTTCTATGGTTAGTAGGCTAGCAAAAATAGCTGAAAACGTCATTCAGGTGATAGATAATAAAGAAATCAAGTAGAGTGAAAAGTTTTCGTGAGGTCTTAAAGAGGGTAACAACAGTCAGACCTCCGCCTTACCATGGGAAAGAAGACTCAACTGGCTTAGAAAATAAACTGAATCCGAGAATTTGATAAGCCTTTTGATGCTATAGTGTACCCTGAAAACCTTAGGGTTAATAATGTTGTTTATTATTTGAGAGATGCGGCAGACTTATGGTGAAAATAAAGGAAAGATGATCTTTTAGAGGATCAGGATTTTAGGTGGAACGAGTGGTATGTGTCGTTATGCGTACAAATTAAAACCTTATTTTATCCACATTAATATTATCTAAGTTTAATTAGTACAGCGATAAATAAGGGTCGATCCCACGGAGAGGTTTATATAATCCTAAAATCCAAGTTCAACTAATTAAGAGTATTCAACTATCATATACATGTTATTTACTAATATATACATATACACATTGCTTTTTGGGGGTTTACGAGACATTTTTATGAACTTAAAAACTACTAAAGATAAGTCTATCCTATATTTACAAGTGATGACAAGTAATTCCACGTTACGCTCATAATACTTTCAGAGAGTAATAATTTTCTAACCTCGATTATACTTCCAATTTCATAATGCAAGATTGATTAGATAGATTAATTGTAGGAATTCAAGTAGCCAAACTCCCCTATACTTCCATACTTTTAATCAACATTGAACTAGGCCGAATATCGATTCTAAACTAATCTAATCACCACAAGTATTTCGTAACTTCCGATGATTTAACTAGAAGCATTATAGAACTAGAAGTACATCATTAATCCCTAGTTAATCTAACATATCATATCTTTATGTTTAAATAACTAGTCCAAGTTATATTCTAGTTTGAACTTACAACCACCTTTGTAGGCCTAAATTAAACTAGTTGCCACTTGTTGTTATACAATTTAGACTAAGCTAAATCATATAACTAGCAATAATCTCAATTTTGTACCTAATAAGATAGCAAATTAAGTGTAAAATTGGAATTTAAACATTACAAACAAATATAACTTGAGTATCCAATTACAAACAATCTTGAATTCAACTCAACATTCAACACCACAATCCAAATATACTTCAAACCATATAATTCAAACTTGATTCAAATATTACAATCCAACTTTGAATTCAAACCATACAATCCAAACTTCTAAACTAACTATGAAATTCAACAACATAATTCAACAACATAATCCAATTGACTTCAAATATCACAATCCGTTCATAATTCAATATCACACTCTAAATTTCATTCAAATACCACAATCCACTTTTCGAAACAAACTAACAAATTCAACACTACAATACAACATAATTCAACTAATACACTTCATACATACTATGAAATTCAAAAGTATAATCGGGAAATTTCGAAACTAAATTGAAAGCACAAGAGAAAGAGAGAAGAACTTATGATTCGCATGGAGATTCGCCTTCGGGTTTCGGATTTCGCACCTACGTCCAAGCTTGAATCTCACCCTCCCCGGTTGTGTGCTAGGACTCCAACCAAAGGTTGTCTTCTTCGTCGAACTCGAGCGTCCCAATCTAGCCCCGGAACTTCACTTTATTTCTCTAATTTTTCTCACTCAAAATTCTGTGGAATTTCTTGCATACATTTTCGGACTCCTCAATTGGATATTTATACCCAATTTCACCGCCTAATTTGCATTTTCGAACCAATTGTAGCCAAGAATTGGGCTCCAAGTTTTCGCCCTAGAACCGCCCTTCATCTTTCTTCTACTTTGCGACGTGAAATTTAGTCGTGTCGTGATTGGTCGCGAGTTGCAGGTGAGTTGTTGCTTTGCCATTGGTGGAGGTGATGTGGAGGAAGAGGAGATGATGATGGAAGTGGTGCGTCGAAGTGGAGGTGCGAAGAGGATGAAGTTTCCTCTGTTTTCTCCTTCTTTCTTTCTTTCTATTTTACGTGCTGTTTTTTTCTTTCTTTTGTTTTCTTTCTTCTTTTTTTGCTTTTCTTTTTCTTATTCCCTATTTTTTTTCCTCCTTGTTTTCTTGTCTTTGGGCTGATTTTGAAGATATGGAATTGGGCTTGGCTTTTTTTCTTCATTCTTTGGACCAAGATTAATCATTAAACAAAAAAAACATTATAATTAAATAATATTAGTAATAAATAAAAACATAGCATATCATATCTAATAGTATTATATAAAATGTATTAGAATACTTATATAAACATACTTATAATATTAAAATAAGGGGAAATAAATATATGAAATCATGCACTTATCAGCGAGTTTAAAGAGGCCTTGAGGACTAAGTTTTATCCTTCGTACTTAAGGAAGCAAAAGGCTATGGAGTTCACCAATCTGAGGATGGGGACTATGTCTGTTAATGACTATTATAGCAAATTTTTGGAGTTAATGAGGTTCGCACCTAAGATAGTACCATCTGAGACTTTGAAGGCCCAAAGGTTTGAGCAAGGGTTAACCTTAACCCTCCAAAGTAAGCTGGGAGGAGTAACTTTTGAGACTTTTGATGAACTTTATGGTAGAATGCTCACTTATATGGTATTAAAGGAAGAGAGCCTGAAGGAACCTCCTCTCGGAAAAGAGGAAGTACAACAACAATGGGAACCAACAAAGTGGAGATAAGAAGCCTAAGCCCAATGGTGGATTTAACCAAACTGAGAAAGACAATAGGTATCCTAGTCGGAAGCCTAATGAGAACCAAGGTAATGGGAAGAAAGCTAAGAGAACCTTTTTCTTTGCAAAAAGTGTGATAAGAAATACCCTCGAAAGGATTATCAAGGCAACTTGGTGACATGCCATTATTGTCAGAAATCGGGACACCGGGAGTAGGAGTGCTCTAGAAAAGATGGTGGAGAACCTGCAGTCAAACCTAACTCGAGTAGTAAGGCCCCTCAGAATGATCAATAGAAGTTAGCTTCTTTAAATGGTGGTGTTAAACCAGGGATGAGGAATTAGTCTAAAGGCAGAAATTTCATGATGAACCGTCGTGAGGCTCATAATGTTTTTGAGGTAGTAGTTGCAACCTTTTTCATTAATTTTCTATATGTCAAAGTGTTGTTTGATTCAGGAGCATCTCATTCATTTATTTCTAACACTTTAATAGAAAAGCTCCTGTTAAGCAGTCCAATGTCTATTCATTAGAAATTACATTGCCATCAGGGGAGATGTTCAATTGTACTAGGTTGCATAGTCAAGTACCTTTAGTGATAGTTGGGGTAAACTTTCCATCCGACATAGTTGAGTTTGACTTATTAGACCTTGATGTACTCTTCGGGATGGATTGGTTGGAAAGTTTCAAGGCTCAGATTGAATTTGAGGCCCAGAAGGTGTCCTTAGTCAATCCGAAGAAAGAAAGAGTAACTTAAAGGAAGCTTGGGAAGGAGAAGGGAATTAAAATAGTGTATGCGATGAATTCAATCTTATGTGAAGACGGAGTGTATGTTATTCTTTTGTGGAGTTCAGGGGATTGAAAAGAAAGACGAGAATAGGGAGATCCTGATCGTATCTGAGTTTCCTGATGTGTTTCCTAAAGAGATACCGGGTTTGCCACCTATTAGGGATCTTGAGTTCATCATAGACTTAATGCCAGGACCTAGACCTACTTCAAAGGCTCCATATAGAATGGCTCCAGCTGTGATGAAAGAGTTAAAAGTTCAGTTGGAGGAGTTTGTTAGAAAAAGGGTATATAAGACCTAGTTCGCTCTCTTGGGGTGCACGTGCATTGTTCGTGAAAAAGAAGAGAATGGTAGTTTTGAGGTTGTGCATTATTGATTACTGGGAGTTGAACAATGTGACGATCAAGAATAAGTATCCGCTTCCGAGAATAGATGATTTATTTGATCAGTTAAAAGGAGTGGGGATTTTCTCGAAGACAGATTTGAGGTCAAGTTATCACCAATTGAGGATTGATGAGGGTGATATTCCAAAGACTGCATTCAGGACGCATTATGGTCATTATGAGTTCATAGTGATGCCCTATGGTATGATCAACGCACCTGCAGTGTTCATGGATTTGATGCATATGATTTTCAAGCCATACTTGGATAAATATGTGGTTGTGTTTATAGATGATATTTTGATATATACGAAGGATAGGAGAACTCATTAGCTGCATTTAAGGGAAGTTTTGTCCACCCTAAGAGAGCATAAGTTGTAATCAAGCTCTCTAAGTGTGAGTTTTTGGTTGGATAAGGTTGCATTTTTAGGACATGTTATCTCAAAGGAGGGAGTTTCGATGAATCTTGCTAAGATTCAAGTAGTGCGCGAGTGGCCAACACCGAAGATGGTGTCTGATATAAGGAGTTTCCTTGGGTTAGCTGGTTACTATCGAAGATTTGTAAAGGATTTCTCGAAGATCTCGAGACCAATGACTAGCCTGATGAAGAAAGAATGTAAGTTTGTCTGGACTCCAGAGTGTGAAGAAGCTTTTTCGACGCTGAAGGAAAGATTGACTACAACACCTGTTTTGGCTCTATCTAATGAAAGTCAGTAGTATGATTTTATAGTGATGCTTCAAAATTTGGGTTAGGATGTGTATTGATGCAGAATCGAAAGGTTAACGCTTATGCTTCTAGGCAAAAACCATATGAGGTGAATTATCCAACCCATGATCTTGAATTAGCTGCAATAGTGTTTGCTTTGAAGATATGGTGACACTACTTGTATGGGGCAACGTGTAAAAGTTATACACGGATCATAAGAGCTTAAAGTATATTTTCATTAGAAGGAGTTGAAATGAACAGAGGAGGTGGTTGGAGTTGATCAAGGATTATGATCTTGAGATCCAGTATCATGAAGGGAAAGCTAATGTTGTTGCTGATGCATTGAGTCGAAAGTCGAGTCATTCAGTTAATGTAATGGTATTGCCCAGTCAGTTATGTGTCGAGTTTCATAAACTATCATTGGAGTACTAGAAGAAGGAGGTGTTAAAGAATTGTTGGGTTCTTTGTCAGTTCGACCCTTAATCTATGATGAGATTAGGGAGGGTCAATCAATGGATGAAAAGTTAGAAAAGATTCGAGAGAAGATCCTGCATGGTCAGGTATCGGATTTCCAGATAGTCGATGATGGAAGTATTCGGTTCAAGGGGAGGTAGTCTATACCAAGTAATAGAGAAGAGTTGAAGCGAAAATTAATGGAAGAAGCTCATAGCTCACCTTTTTCAGTACAGCCAGGTAGTAATAAGTTATATAAGGAAATGAAGCAAATGTTCTGGTGGCCAAACATGAAGCGAGAGGTAGCAGAGTTCGTGACTAAGTGCCTCACATGCCAAAAGGTTAAGTTTGAGCACAAGAGGCCACAAGGAAAGGTTCAGTCTCTGGATATTCTAAGTTGGAAATGGGATTCTATATCAAAGGATTTTGTGTTTGCATTACCAAGAACTAAGGCTAGAAATGATATAATTTGGAGAGTGGTGGATCGTTTAACTAAATCCGCAAATTTCATATCTATGAAGAATACTTGGTCAATGGATCAATTAGCTAAAGCATATGTGAAGTGAGTGATGAAATATCATGGTGTACCTAAGGACTGTTTACGATTGTGATTCACGGTTCTTGTCCAACTTTTGGCTGAGTTTGCAGAAGGCTTTGGGTATTAACTTGTTAATGAGTACAACTCTTCATCCGGCTACAGATGGGCAAACAAAACGAATAATTCAGACTTTAGAAGATATATTGCGATCTTGTGTTATGGAGTATCAGGGTTCGTAGGAGGATTTCTGGGATTTGATAGAATATTCCTACAACAACAGTCATCATGCAAGTATTAGTATGGCTCCATTTGAGGCTTTATCTGGTCGAAAGTGAAGAAGTACAATCTGCTGGAATGATATTAGTGAAACCATGTGCTTGGACCCGAGTTCCTCGAAGAGACGACGAAAGAGGTGAAAGTGATTCAAGAAAATATCAAGGCAGCTCAAGATCGGCAGAAGAGTTATGATGATTCGAAGCAAAGGGATGAAGAGTTTCAGGTAAGGGAGAAGGTATCATTGAAAATATCTCCAATGAAAGGGGTGATGCGATTTGGGAAGAAGGAAAAGTTAAGCCCAAAGTATATCGGGCATATGAGGTGTTGAAGAAGATCGGGAAAGTGGCATATAAGTTGGTTTTGCCAAATAATTTAAGTCGAGTCCATGATGTTATCCATATATATCTGTTAAGGAAGTATATTCTGGAAGTGTCTCATATGCTGCAACCTGAGATAATTGAAGTAAATGATAGTTTCACTTAAGAGGAAAGACCTGTAAGAATCCTTGATAGTAAAGTTAGAAGTACTCGGACTAAGGATGTAATATTAGTCAACGTATTATGGTCAAACCATCAGAATGCGGAAGTAACATGGGAAACTGAAGCGGATATTTTGAATTTTAAATTTTAATTCGTTTTTGGAAAGTGATGATGACTTTTTGTCTTAAGTTTCGAGGTCGAAACTTCTTTTAAGGGAGACTGTAATACCCCATATTTTTAGTATTTATTTAAATAATTAAAATATTTATTTTATATTTATTTTCTAAAATAAATATTTTAAGCAAAGGATATTTTAGTATTTCACTGATTTTTAATTATTTTGCCTAGAATATGGCGCCAAAATAGGATTTGTTAAGCTTTTGGTATTAAATACTAGTAAAAAAAATTCAGAAAACCAAAAAAAAAAAGAAAAATATTTGGGGCCATATATTTGTAATACCCCATATTTTTAGTATTTATTTAAATAATTAAATATTTATTTTATATTTATTTTCTAAAATAAATATTTAAAGCAAAGGGTATTTTAGTATTTTCAGTGATTTTTAATTATTTTGGCGGGAATATGGCGCCAAAATTGAATTTGTTAAGCCTTTGGTATTAAATCCTAGTCAAAAAATTTCAGAAAACCAAAAAAAAAAAAAAAAAAAAAAAAAAAAATTTTTAGGGGCCATATATTCCTACGGGATTTATGGGGATTGGAGGGAGTTTTGTTTTCCTATAACTTCCAAATTTATGATGGAGGTTACAAATCTTGGTTTAATCTCCTAATTTATGGTGAAGGTTACAAACTATTTAATTTTTGAAATTAAGTACTACCTATTTACTCCTATAAATACTCCATACCTTAAGCCATCTTTTCCACACAAAAACTTTGAAGAATTCATACTCTTACTTCAAAGTTCTTCTTTCTCTTCCTATCTATTCTAGTTTTATATTTCCTATTCAAGTTTCAATTTTCTTTGGTTTAAGAAAAATACTTTCATATTTCTTACTCAAAAATATTATGCTCATGATAGGTCATTCATGTTTAAATTCATGATTAAGTTCACGTGGTAAATTGCTTATTGGTTGGTTATGAGAAAGCTCAAGTATAAGAATAAGTGAAGATACTAGTATACTTTTATGCAAGATCAAGGTACGTTATGTAGCTAGATCTTTTTAAAATGTGTGATTTAATAAAGTTGTTTATTGATTTTATTGGTTGGATTGGTTTAAAATGGTTACAATTTTATTATTCACTCTTGAAAGTGAAAAGAAGGAATGATTTTATCAATCATTTTATATAGAAGTTTTGCTATCCTTTTTGGAAAATTAAATTATTTCTACAAGGAAAGGTTGATTGGTTTTTATGAACTTTGAATGTTCAAAAAATTGTTTATGAGGATAGGAGGTTTATTCATGACTTACAAGTCATATGGTTATATTTCCGCTTGATTAATATCAAGAGATTCAAAGTCCACTTGTTGGCAATTATAGTTACCCCTTGATATAGCTCCGTGATGGGATGACTAGCTTGGGGGGTGTGCACACTTAGCAAAATAGAAGGGGAGATAAGAAGAGGAATTGTTTTCAGGATTATTTTTAATCCAAGTTGTTTGGAAAGAGTTTATTCTTAAAATGTTATTCTTGAATTACTATTCAAGTGTTTGGAAAGAGTTTGTTCTTAAAAGGTTATTCTTGAATTACTATTTAAGTGTTTGGAAAGAGTTTGTTCTTCAAAGGTTGTTCTTGAATTATTATTCAAGTGTTTGGAAAGAGTTTGTTCTTAAAATGTTATTCTTGAATTATTATTAAGTGTTTGAAAATAGTTTATTCTTAAAGAGTTATTCTTGAATTATTGGTAATGGAGTTTTCGAAATGAAAAATTGTTACGAACTAACAAATATATTACTTATCTAGTACATTTCGTACTTAGTTTTATACTGACGCGTATTTTCTTTTTCCTATTTGGCTTTGCCCTGTTTACCTTTTCAGTAAGCAGATTTGCAGGTGAATTATGTTGTGCATGGGAGCATAGTAGGAAGGGGACTTTCACCTAAATTAGAGTGTTTTATTTATTTTGAGTATTGAGACAATATTTACTTTTATTAATAAAGAAGTATTATTATTTTTGGTTAAAGTCTTCCGCTGTAAGTTATTTTGGTTAGTTAGTAGTTGGTTGCCGAAAGCGTGTTAGTCACGTGGCGGTAATACTCCTAAATTACTCAAATATTATTTATTAAATTATTTATTTAAAAGTGAGTAATTTGGGGGTGTTACAAAGTGGTATCAGTTTTTCAGGTTGTAAAAAGATCAAAGTTGAACATTAAAATTGATGGGTAGACATAAGATGGGCATATAGAGTTTCGCATTTGCATTATAAATTATTTATGTTAAGTTTAATTGTTTTCTTTTTGACGATTTGTATAGACGATGCATCTTGCTAGTACCACAAAAATGTATATATATTTATTTATTTTTTATTTGGAAAGATAAAGGGTGTAGACATGTTGGGGTGACAAGCTCTGTCTAGGATTAGGAAGGCTCTCCCCGACGCTGTGGGTAACTTCCTTACCTGGGAGCTATAATCACCTTGGCTATTCTATATCTCGAAATCAAGAACACTTTAAAATTTTTGAAATAAATATTTTAAGCCATAGTGGTGCATTTAGTACAAATTTTGGATCATATTTTTTTAGTTAACATATATTAATATTACTTTTATGATGTGTGTTGAATTTTTTTTTTTTTTTCTTTTTTTTTGCTTTTATATGCTTGTTGTTGGAAGTTGAGGAAAAAGTTTATGTTATTCCCTATGTATGGGATAAGAAAGGAGTTATGCTGCATTGGCGAGCAAATAGTAGTACTATATGTATTTTTTTTTACCTCTCGAAAATACTCAGGCCAGTCTGATTATATGGCCATTAATGAGTTGGAGAATGTTATATAGACAGAATACGTACCAGAGTTTGAAGTCTTCAGTAACCTAGACATAAATAGTTTATTTTTGGCCATGAAGCGGCCTAATTGTCTTAAGAATATTTTGATACACTCAAATATTCTAGTAGTTGTTATGTATAAGGCCTAATATTTGGCCATGATATATGAAATATGTGATTGCTATGTTTTGAATTATTATACTTACGTGCTTATTGAATTGTTTGGTAGTTAGACAACTATTCTATGAATGTTGGTTGAAATTTATCCTCAAACACCCTTATATCTAGAAAAATGGCAGAAAGAAGGAGAAAAAGTATAAGTTCTATGGTTAGTAGGGTAGCAAAGATGCTTGAAAATGTCATTCAGGTGAGATGATGATCATGATCAAGAAATCAAGTAGAGTGAAAAGTTTTCGTGAGGTCAGCAGTCAAACCCTCGACTTACTATGGGAAAGAAGACCTTACCCAAAGATGCCTGAAAATGTCATTCAGGTGATAGATGATCAAGAAATCAAGTAGAGTGAAAAGTTTTCGTGAGGTCAGCAGTCAAACCCTCGACTTACTATGGGAAAGAAGACCTAACTGGCTTAGAAAACTAGATATGAGAATTCGATAAGCTTTTTAATGCTAAAGTGTAACCTGAAAACCTCAGGGTTAATAATGTTGTTTATTATTTGAGAGATGTGGCAGACCTATGGTGGAAACAAAGGAAATATGATCCTTTAGAGGATCCGAACTTTGGGTGGAACGATTTTAAAGAGGCCTTGAGGACTAAGTTTTATCTTACGTACTTAAGGAAGCAAAAGGCTATGGGGTTCACCAATCTGAGGATAGGGACTATGTCTGTTAATGAGTATTATAGCAAATTTTTAGAGTTAATGAGGTTTGCACTTGAGGTAGTACCATCTGAGACTTTGAAGGCCCAAAGGTTTGAGCAAGGGTTAACCTTAAGTTGGGAGGAGTAACTTTTGAGATTCTTAATGAAATTTATGGTAGAGTTGCTCACTTATATGGGATTAAAGGAAGAGAGCTTGAAGGGACCTCCTCTAGGGAAAAGAGGACGTATAACAACAATGGGAACCAACAAAGTGGAGATAAGAAGCCTAAGCCTAATGGTGGATTTAACGAAACTGAGAAATACAATAGGTATCTAGTCGGAAGCCTAATGGGAATCAAGGTAATGGGAAGAAAGCTGAGAAACTTTTTTTTTTTTTTCTGCAAAAGGTGTGATGAGAAATACACTAGAAAGGATTGTCAAGGCAACTTGGTGACATGCCATTATTGTCAGAAATTAGGGCACCGTGAGTATGAGTGCTTTAGAAAAGCTGGTGGAGAACCTGCATTCAAACCTGACCCGAGTAGTAAGGCCCCTTAGAATGATCAACAAAAGTTAGCTTCTTTCAATGCTGGTGATTAAACCAGAGATGAGGAATTAGTCTAAAGATAGAGTTTTTGTCATGAACCGCCGTGAGGCTCAGAATGTTTCCGAGGTAGTAGTTGGAACCTTTTTCCTTAATTCCTTGTCTGTCAAAGTGTTATTTGATTCAGGAGCATCTCATTCATTTATTTCTAGCACCTTAGTAGAAAAGCTCCAGTTAAGCAGTCCAGTGTCTATTTCATTAGAAATTGCATTGCCATCAGGGGAAATGATTAATTGTACGAGGTTGCATAGTCAAGTACCTTTAGTGATAGTAGGGGTGAACTTTTCACCCGACTTAGTTGAGTTTTCCTTGTCAGACCTCGATGTAGTTTTGGGGATGAGATGGTTAGGAAGATTCAAGGCTCAGATTAATTGTGAGGCCCATAAGGTGTCCTTAGTCGGTCCTAAGAAAGAAAGAGTGACTTATAAGAAGCTTTGGAAGGAGAAGGGAATGAAGATAGTGTCTGCGATGAGAATTCAATCTTATGTGAAGAAGGGATGTCCGTTATTCTTATGTGGAGTTGAGAGGATTGAAAAGGAAGATGAGAATAGGGTGATACCGGTCGTATATGTGTTTCCAGAAGAGATACCGGATGTGGCACCGATTAGGGATCTTGAGTTCACTGTAGACTTAATGCCAGGAACCGGACCTATTTCAAAGGCTCCGTATAGAATGGCTCATGAAAGAGTTAAAAGTTCAGTTGGAGGATTTGTTGGAGAAAGGGTATATAAGACCTAGTTCGTCTCCTTGGGATGCGCCTGTATTGTTCGTGAAAAGGAAAGATGGTAGTTTGAGGTTGTGCATTGATTACCGGGAGTTGAACAATGTGACGATCAAGAATGAGTATCTGCTTCCGAGAATAGATGATTTATTTGATCTGTTGAAAGGAGTGGGGATTTTCTCGAAGATAGATTTGAGGTTAGGTTATCACTAATTGAGGATTGCTGAGGGTGATACTTCTAAGATTGCGTTTAGGACATGTCATGGTCACTATGAGTTCACAGTAGTGATGCCATTTGGTCTGAATAACGCACCTGTAATGTTCATGGATTTGATGCATAGGATTTTCAGGCCATACTTGGATAAATACGTGGTTGTGTTTATAGATGATATTTTGATATATTCAAATGATAGGAGTTGTCATGAGCTGCATTTGAGGAAAGTTTTGTCCACCCTAAGAGAGCATAAGTTGCACGCCAAGCTCTCTAAGTGTGAGTTTTGGTTGGATGAGGTTGCATTTTTAGGACATTTTATCTCAAAGGAAGGAGTTTCAGTGGATCCTACTAAGATTCAAGCGGTGCGCGAATGGCCAACACCGAAGATGGTGTCTGATATAAGAAGTTTTCTTGGGTTAGCTGGTTACTATCGAAGATTTGTAAATGATTTCTCAAAGATATCAAGACATGGTTTAGGTTTGTCTTGAAGGAGAGAAACATTCCATTGCCTTGAAGGAAGAATGTCATTTCTAACAGTTTGATCCGGATTAGCTACAGACATGGTTTGAATATTTAACATTTCGATAAGGCTTTGATTAGCAAACCAGTTATCAATTCAAAAATAAACATTTGTTCCAGGTCGAATTTTCCAACATATTCCTTTCCTTAGAAGCTCTCGAGATCGAAGAATGGAATTCCAAATATGAGAGTCTTGTGGCTTAGGTTTGTACTCGAATAAGGAAGCATTCTGAAGATATTGCATAAGAGTGTAATACCCCATATTTTTAGTATTTATTTAAATAATTAAATATTTTTTTTAATATTTATTTACTAAAATAAATATTTTAAGCAAAGAGTATTTTAGTATTTTCACTAATTTTTAATTATTTTAGTGGGAATATGGCGTCAAAATTGGATTGGTTAAACTTTTGGTATTAAATCCTAATAAAAAAAATTCAGAAAAAAACCAAACAATATTTTTTTGGGGCCATATATTCCTACGGGATTTTATGGTGATTGGAGGGAGTTTTATTTTCCTATAACTTCCAAATTTATGATGGAGGTCACAAATCTTGATTTAATCTACTAATTTATGGTGAAAGTTACAAACTATTTAATTATTGAAATTAAGTACTACATATTCTACTCCTATAAATACCCCATACCTTAAGCCATCTTTTTCACACAAAAACTTTAAAGAACCCATACTCTCTTACTTCAAAGTTCTTCTTTCTCTTCCTATCTATTCTAGTTTTATATTTCTTATTCAAGTTTCAATTTTCTTTGGTTTAAGAAAAATATTTTCATATTTCTTACTAAAAAATATTATGCTCGTGATAGGTCATTCATATTTAAATTCATGATTAAGTTCATGTGGTAAATTACTTATTGATTGGTTATGAGAAAGCTCAAGTATAAGAATAAGTGAAGATACTAATATATTTTTGTGCAAGATCAAGGTACGTTATGTAGCTAGATATTTTGAAATATGGTTTTATGTGATAAAGTTGTTTATTGATTTAATGGTTGGATTGGTTTAGAAATTTGGTTTGAAATGCTTATAATATTTTGAATGTCACTCTTGGAAGTGAAAAGAAGGAATGATTTTATCAATCATTTTTATATAGAAGTTTTGTTATCCTTTTTGGAAAATTAAATTATTTTACAAGGAAAGGTTGATTGGTTTTTATAAACTTTGAATGTTCAAAAAGTTGTTTCTAGCGAAATGAGGTTTATTCATAACTTACAAGTCATATTATAATTATTTTCGCTTGATTAATATCAAGAGATTCAAAGTCCACTTGTTGGCAATTATAGTTACCCCTTCATATAGCTCTGTGATGGGATGACTAACTTGAGGGATGTGCACACTTAGCAAAATAGAAGGGGAGATAAGAAGAGGAATTGTTTTCAGGATTATTTTTAATCCAAATTATTTGGAAAGAGTTTGTTCTTAAAAGGTTATTCTTGAATTATTTTCAAGTGTTTGGAAAGAGTTTGTTCTTCAATGGTTATTCTTGAATTATTATTCAAGTGTTTGGAAAGAGTTTATTCTTAAAATGTTATTCTTGAATTATTATTAAGTGTTTGAAAATATTTTTCTTAAAGAGTCATTCTTGAATTATTGGTGTTGGAGTTTTTGAAATGAAAAATTATTACGAACTAACAAATGTGTTTCTTATCTAGTACATTTCATACTCAGTTTTATACTGACATGTATTTCCTTTTTCCTATTTGCCTTTGCCCTGTTTACCTTTTTGGTAAGCAGTTTTACAGGTGAATTTTGGATGTGCATGGGAGCATACTAGGAATGGCATCTTCACCTAAATAGAGTGTTTCATTTATTTTAAGTATTGAGACAATATTTACTTTTATTAATAAAGAAGTATTATTATTTTTGATTAAACTCTTCCGCTGCAAGTTATTTTGTTAGTTAGTAGTTGGTTGTCGAAAGCGTGTTAGTCACGTGGCGGTAATACTCCTAGAGTACTCAAATATTATTTACTAAATTACTTATTTAAAAACGAGTAATTTGAGAATGTTACAAAGTGGTATCAGTTTTTGAAGTCTTGAAAAGATAAAAGTTAAACATCAAAGTTAAACATCAAAATTGATGGGTACATAGAGTTTCACATTTGCATTCTAAACTATTTTTGTTAAGCTTAATTGTTTTCTTTTTGACGATTTGTATAGATGCATCTTGTTAGTGCCACAAAAAGGTATATATATTTAAATTGTTTTTACTTGGAAAAGATGAAGGGTGTGGATATGTTGGGGTGACAAGCTTTGTTTAGGATTAGGAAGGCTCTCCCCGACACTGTGGGTAACTTCCTTTCCTGGGAGCTATAATCACCATGGCTATTCTATATCTTGAAATCAAGTATACTTTAAAATTTTTGAAATAGATATTTTAAGCCATAGTGGTACATTTAGTACAAATCTTGGAACATATTTTTTAGTTAACATATGTTAATATTTCTTTTATGATCTTGTAATATTTTAATTTTTTTTGCTTTTATATGATTGTTGTTGGAAGTTGAGAAAAAATTTTATGTTATTCCCTATGTATGGGATAAGCAAGGAGTCATGCTGGATTGGCGGGCAAATAGTAGTACTATGTGTATTTTTTACACCTCTCAAAAATACTCAGGCCAGTCTGATTATATGGCCATTGATGAGCTGGAGCTAGAATGTTATTAAGACAGACTACACACCAGAGTTTGAAGTCTTCAGTAACCTAAACATATATAGTTTTGTTTTTGCCATGAAGCGGCCTAATTGTCTTAAGAATATTTTGATACACTCAAATATTTTAGTAGTTGTTATGTATAAGGCATAATATTTGCCATGATATATGAAGTATGTGATTGCTATATTTTGAACTAGTTATACTTACACGCTTATTGAATTGTTTGGTCATTACACAACTATTCTATGAATGTTAGTTGAAATTTATCCTCAAACACCCTTATATCTAGCAGAATGGCAGAAACAAGGAGAAGGAGTATAAGTTCTATGGTTAGTAGGCTAGCAAAAATAGCTGAAAACGTCATTCAGGTGATAGATAATAAGAAATCAAGTAGAGTGAAAAGTTTTCGTGAGGTCTTAAAGAGGGTAACAACAGTCAGACCTCCGCCTTACCATGGGAAAGAAGACTCAACTGGCTTAGAAAATAAACTGAATCCGAGAATTTGATAAGCCTTTTGATGCTATAGTGTACCCTGAAAACTTAGGGTTAATAATGTTGTTTATTATTTGAGAGATGCGGCAGACTTATGGTGAAAATAAAGGAAAGATGATCTTTTAGAGGATCAGGATTTTAGGTGGAACGAGTGGTATGTGTCATTATGCGTACAAATTAAAACCTTATTTTATCCACATTAATATTATCTAAGTTTAATTAGTACAGCGATAAATAAGGGTCGATCCCACGGAGAGGTTTATATAATCCTAAAATCCAAGTTCAACTAATTAAGAGTATTCAACTATCATATACATGTTATTGACTAATATATACATATACACATTGCTTTTTGGGGTTTACGAGACATTTTTATGAACTTAAAAACTACTAAAGATAAGTCTATCCTATATTTACAAGTGATGACAAGTAATTCCACGTTACGCTCATAATACTTTCAGAGAGTAATAATTTTCTAACCTCGATTATACTTCCAATTTCATAATGCAAGATTGATTAGATAGATTAATTGTAGGAATTCAAGTAGCCAAACTCCCCTATACTTCCATACTTTTAATCAACATTGAACTAGGCCGAATATCGATTCTAAACTAATCTAATCACCAAAAGTATTTCGCAACTTCCGATGATTTAACTAGAAGCATTATAGAACTAGAAGTACATCATTAATCCCTAGTTAATCTAAACATATCATATCTTTATGTTCAAATAACTAGTCCAAGTTATATTCTAGTTTGAACTTACAACCACCTTTGTAGGCCTAAATTAAACTAGTTGCCACTTGTTGTTATACAATTTAGACTAAGCTAAATCATATAACTAGCAATAATCTCAATTTTGTACCTAATAAGATAGCAAATTAAGTGTAAAATTGGAATTTAAACATTACAAACAAATATAACTTGAGTATCCAATTACAAACAATCTTGAATTCAACTCAACATTCAACACCACAATCCAATTAAATATTTTCAAACTTGATTCATATATTACAATCCAACTTTGAATTCAAACCATACAATCCAAACTTCTAAACTAACTATGAAATTCAACAACATAATCCAATTGACTTCAAATATCACAATCCGTTCATAATTCAATATCACACTCTAAATTTCATTCAAATACCACAATCCACTTTTCGAAACAAACTAACAAATTCAACACTACAATACAACATAATTCAACTAATACACTTCATACATACTATGAAATTCAAAAGTATAATCGGGAAATTTCGAAACTAAATTGAAAGCACAAGAGAAAGAGAGAAGAACTTATGATTCGCGTGGAGATTCGCCTTCGGGTTTCGGATTTCGCAGCTACGTCCAAGCTTGAATCTCACCCTCCCCGGTTGTGTGCTAGGACTCCAACCAAAGGTTGTCTTCTTCGTCGAACTCGAGCGTCCCAATTTAGCCCCGGAACTTCACTTTATTTCTCTAATTTTTCTCACTCAAAATTCTGTGGAATTTCTTGCATACATTTTCGGACTCCTCAATTGGATATTTATACCCAATTTCACCGCCTAATTTGCATTTTCGAACCAATTGTAGCCAAGAATTGGGCTCCAAGTTTTGCCCTAGAACCGCCCTTCATCTTTCTTCTACTTTGCGACGTGAAATTTAGTCGTGTCGTGATTGGTCGCGAGTTGCAGGTGAGTTGTTGCTTTGCCATTGGTGGAGGTGATGTGGAGGAAGAGGAGATGATGATGGAAGTGGTGCGTCGAAGTGGAGGTGCGAAGAGGATGAAGTTTCCTCTGTTTTCTCCTTCTTTCTTTCTTTCTATTTTACGTGCTGTTTTTTTCTTTCTTTTGTTTTCTTTCTTCTTTTTTTTGCTTTTCTTTTTCTTATTCCCTATTTTTTTTCCTCCTTGTTTTCTTGTCTTTGGGCTGATTTTGAAGATATGGAATTGGGCTTGGCTTTTTTTCTTCATTCTTTGGACCAAGATTAATCATTAAACAAAAAAAAAACATTATAATTAAATAATATTAGTAATAAATAAAAACATAGCATATCATATCTAATAGTATTATATAAAATGTATTAGAATACTTATATAAACATACTTATAATATTAAAATAAGGGGAAATAAATATATAAAATCATGCACTTATCAGCGAGTTTAAAGAGGCCTTGAGGACTAAGTTTTATGCTTCGTACTTAAGGAAGCAAAAGGCTATGGAGTTCACCAATCTGAGGATGGGGACTATGTCTGTTAATGAGTATTATAGCAAATTTTTGGAGTTAATGAGGTTCGCACCTAAGATAGTACCATCGGAGACTTTGAAGGCCCAAAGGTTTGAGCAAGGGTTAACCTTAACCCTCCAAAGTAAGCTGGGAGGAGTAACTTTTGAGACTTTTGATGAACTTTATGGTAGAACTGCTCACTTATATGGTATTAAAGGAAGAGAGCCTGAAGGAACCTCCTCTCGGAAAAAGAGGAAGTACAACAACAATGGGAACCAACAAAGTGGAGATAAGAAGCCTAAGCCCAATGGTGGATTTAACCAAACTGAGAAAGACAATAGGTATCCTAGTCGGAAGCCTAATGAGAACCAAGGTAATGGGAAGAAAGCTAAGAGAACCTTTTTCTTTGCAAAAAGTGTGATAAGAAATCCCTCGAAAGGATTATCAAGGCAACTTGGTGACATGCCATTATTGTCAGAAATCGGGACACCGGGAGTAGGAGTGCTCTAGAAAAGATGGTGGAGAACCTGCAGTCAAACCTAACCCGAGTAGTAAGGCCCCTCAGAATGATCAATAGAAGTTAGCTTCTTTAAATGCTGGTGTTAAACCAGGGATGAGGAATTAGTCTAAAGGCAGAAATTTCATCATGAACCGTCGTGAGGCTCATAATGTTTTTGAGGTAGTAGTTGGAACCTTTTTCATTAATTTTCTATATGTCAAAGTGTTGTTTGATTCAGGAGCATCTCATTCATTTATTTCTATCACTTTAATAGAAAAGCTCCTGTTAAGCAGTCCAGTGTCTATTCATTAGAAATTACATTGCCATCAGGGGAGATGTTCAATTGTACTAGGTTGCATAGTCAAGTACCTTTAGTGATAGTTGGGGTAAACTTTCCATCCGACATAGTTGAGTTTGACTTATTAGACCTTGATGTACTCTTCAGGATGGATTGGTTGGAAAGTTTCAAGGCTCAGATTGAATTTGAGGCCCAGAAGGTGTCCTTAGTCAATCCTAAGAAAGAAAGAGTAACTTAAAGGAAGCTTGGGAAGGAGAAGGGAATTAAAATAGTGTATGCGATGAGAATTCAATCTTATGTGAAGAAGGAGTGTATGTTATTCTTTTGTGGAGTTCAGGGGATTGAAAAGAAAGATGAGAATAGGGAGATCCTGATCGTATCTGAGTTTCCTGATGTGTTTCCTAAAGAGATATCGGGTTTGCCACCTATTAGGGATCTTGAGTTCATCATAGACTTAATGCCAGGACCTAGACCTACTTCAAAGGCTCCATATAGAATGGCTCCAGCTGTGATGAAAGAGTTAAAAGTTCAGTTGGAGGAGTTGTTAGAAAAAGGGTATATAAGACCTAGTTCGTCTCTTTGGGGTGCACCTGCATTGTTCGTGAAAAAGAAAGATGGTAGTTTTGAGGTTGTGCATTATTGATTACTGGGAGTTGAACAATGTGACGATCAAGAATAAGTATCCGCTTCCGAGAATAGATGATTTATTTGATCAGTTAAAAGGAGTGGGGATTTTCTCGAAGACAGATTTGAGGTCAAGTTATCACCAATTGAGGATTGATGAGGGTGATATTCCAAAGACTGCATTCAGGACGCATTATGGTCATTATGAGTTCATAGTGATGCCATATGGTATGATCAACGCACCTGCAGTGTTCATGGATTTGATGCATATGATTTTCAAGCCATACTTGGATAAATATGTGGTTGTGTTTATAGATGATATTTTGATATATACGAAGGATAGGAGCAGTCATTAGCTGCATTTAAGGGAAGTTTTGTCCACCCTAAGAGAGCATAAGTTGTAATCAAGCTCTCTAAGTGTGAGTTTTTGGTTGGATAAGGTTGCATTTTTAGGACATGTTATCTCAAAGGAGAGAGTTTCGGTGAATCCTGCTAAGATTCAAGTAGTGTGCGAGTGGCCAACACCGAAGACAATGTCTGATATAAGGAGTTTCCTTGGGTTAGCTGGTTACTATCGAAGATTTGTAAAGGATTTCTCGAAGATCTCGAGACCAATGACTAGCCTGATGAAGAAAGAATGTAAGTTTGTTTTGACTCCAGAGTGTGAGGAAGTTTTTTTCGGCGATGAAGGAAAGGTTGACTACAACACTTGTTTTGGCTCTACCTGATGAAAGCCAGTAGTATGATGTTTATAGTGATGCTTCGAAATTTGGGTTAGAGTGTGTATTGATGAGAACCGGAAGGTCATGCTTATGCTTCTAGGCAGTTAAAACCATATGAGGTGAATTATCCAACCCATGATCTTGAATTAGCTGGAATAGTGTTTGCTTTGAAGATATGGCGACACTACTTGTATGGGGAAACGTGTAAGTTGTACACGGATCATAAGAGCTTAAAGTATATTTTCACTCATAAGGAGTTGAACATGAGCAGAGGAGGTGGTTGGAGTTGATAAAGGATTATGATCTGAGATCCAGTATCATGAAGGGAAAGCTAATGTTGTTGTTGATGCATTGGGTCAAAAGTCGATAATTCAGTTAATGTAATGGTGTTGCCCAGTCAGTTATGTGTTGAGTTCTAGAAATTGTTATTGGAGGTACTAGAAGAAGGAGGTGTTGAAGAATTGTTGGGTTCTTTGTCAGTTCAACCCTCAATCTATGATGAGATTAGGGAGGGTCAATCAAAGGATGAAAAGTTAGAAAAGATTCGAGAGAAGATCCAGGATGGTCAGTATCGAATTTCCAGATAGCCATGATGGAAGTATTCGGTTCAAGGGGAGGTGTTGTATACCAAGTAATAGAGAAAAGTTGAAGCCGAAATTAATGGAAGAAACTCATAGCTCACCTTATTCAGTACACCCTGGTGGTGATAAGTTGTATAAGGACATGAAGCAAATGTTCTGGTGGCCAAACATGAAGCGAGAGGTAGCAGAGTTCGTGGCTAAGTGTCTCACATGCCAAAAGGTCAAGTTTGAGCACAAGAGGCCGCAAGGGAAGGTTCAGTCTTGGATATTCTGAGTTGGAAATGGGATTCTATATCAATGGATTTTGTGTCTGCATTACCAAGAACTAAGGCTGGAAATGATACAATTTGGGTAGTGGTAGATCGTTTAACTAAATCGCAACTTTCATACCTATGAAGAATACTTGGTCGATGGATCAATTGGCTAAAGCATATGTGAAGTGGGTGGTGAAATATCATGGTGTGCCTAAGGACATTGTTTCCGATCGTGATTCACGGTTCTTGTCCAAATTTTGGTAGAGTTTAGAAGGCTTTGGGTACTAATTTGTTAATGAGTACAACTTTTCATCCGCCTATAGATGGTCAAACAGAATGAACAATTCAGACTTTAGAAGATATGTTGCGATCTAGTGTTATGGAGTATCAGGGTTCGTGGGAGGATTTCTTGGATTTGATAGAATTTTCCTATAACAAACAGTCATCATGCAAGTATTGGTATGGCTCCGTTTGAGGCTTTGTATGGTCGGAAGTGTAGAAGTCCAGTCTGCTGGAATGATATTAGTGAAATCGTGGTGCTTGGACCCGAGTTCCTCGAAGAGACGGTGAAGCAGGTGAAAGTGATTAAGAAAAGTAAAGCAGCTCAAGATCGGCAAAAGAGTTATGCTGATTTGAAGCGAAGGGATGAAGAGTTTCAGGTTAGGGAGAAGGTATTGTTGAAAATATCTCCAATGAAAGGGGTGATGCGATTTGGGAAGAAGGGGAATTTACGCCCAAAGTATCGGGCCATTTGAGGTGTTAAAGAAGTGGCATATAAGTTGGATTTGCCACATGATTTAAGTCGAGTCCATGATATTTTCCATATATCTCAGTTAAGGAAGTATATTCCGATGTGTCTCTTGTGCTGCAACCTAGACCTGATTAGATGATAGTTTGACTTACGAGGAAAAACCTGTAAGAATCTTGATAGTAAAGTTAGAAGTACTCAAGACTAAGGATGTAAGATTAGTCAAAGTATTATGGTCAAACCATCAGACTGAGGAAGCAACATAGGAAGTGAAGCGGATATGCGCAAGAAATATCCACGTTGTTTTCCGAGGTTAGTTGTCGAGTTACGGGGTCGTAACTCCTTTTAAGGGGGGTAGAATGCGATAGAGTTTCGCGCTTCTACTATAGTTATTGCATTTGAGCATATTTTTTTAGTCATTATATGCATTTTACACATGAGCATTTGAGTCAGAAACTAAGATTTTGAATTTTGATTCGTTTTAGGAAAGTGATTATGACTTTTTGTCTGAGCATTTGATTTAGAAACTACGATTTTGAATTTTGATCCATTTTTGGAAAGTGATTATGACTTTTGTCTGGGCATTTGATTCAGAAACTACGATTTTGAATTTTGATCCATTTTTGGAAAGTGATTATGACTTTTTGTCTAAAGTTTCGAGGTCGAAACTTCTTTTAAGGGGGGTAGACTGTAATACCCCATATTTTTAGTATTTATTTAAATAATTAAATATTTATTTTATTATATTTTCTAAAATAAATATTTAAAGCAAAGGGTATTTTAGTATTTTCAGTGATTTTTAATTATTTTGGCGGGAATATGGCGCCAAAATTGAATTTGTTAAGCCTTTGGTATTAAATCCTAGTCAAAAAATTTCAGAAAACCAAAAAAAAAAAAAAAAAAATAAATAAATTTTTTTAGGGGCCATATATTCCTACGGGATTTATGGGGATTGGAGGGAGTTTTGTTTTCCTATAACTTCCAAATTTATGATGGAGGTTACAAATCTTGGTTTAATCTCCTAATTTATGGTGAAGGTTACAAACTATTTAATTTTTGAAATTAAGTACTACCTATTTTACTCCTATAAATACTCCATACCTTAAGCCATCTTTTCCACACAAAAACTTTGAAGAATTCATACTCTCTTACTTCAAAGTTCTTCTTTCTCTTCCTATCTATTCTTGTTTTATATTTCCTATTCAAGTTTCAATTTTCTTTGGTTTAAGAAAAATACTTTCATATTTCTTACTCAAAAATATTATGCTCATGATAGGTCATTCATGTTTAAATTCATGATTAAGTTCACGTGGTAAATTGCTTATTGGTTGGTTATGAGAAAGCTCAAGTATAAGAATAAGTGAAGATACTAGTATACTTTTATGCAAGATCAAGGTACGTTATGTAGCTAGATCTTTTTAAAATGTGATTTATATGATAAAGTTGTTTATTGATTTTATTGGTTGGATTGGTTTAAAATGGTTACAATGTTTTATTATTCACTCTTGAAAGTGAAAAGAAGGAATGATTTTATCAATCATTTTATATAGAAGTTTTGCTATCCTTTTTGGAAAATTAAATTATTTCTACAAGGAAAGGTTGATTGGTTTTTATGAACTTTGAATGTTCAAAAAATTGTTTATGAGGATAGGAGGTTTATTCATGACTTACAAGTCATATGGTTATATTTCCGCTTGATTAATATCAAGAGATTCAAAGTCCACTTGTTGGCAATTATAGTTACCCCTTGATATAGCTCCGTGATGGGATGACTAGCTTGGGGGTGTGCACACTTAGCAAAATAGAAGGGGAGATAAGAAGAGGAATTGTTTTCAGGATTATTTTTAATCCAAGTTGTTTGGAAAGAGTTTATTCTTAAAATGTTATTCTTGAATTACTATTCAAGTGTTTGGAAAGAGTTTGTTCTTAAAAGGTTATTCTTGAATTACTATTTAAGTGTTTGGAAAGAGTTTGTTCTTCAAAGGTTGTTCTTGAATTATTATTCAAGTGTTTGGAAAGAGTTTGTTCTTAAAATGTTATTCTTGAATTATTATTAAGTGTTTGAAAATAGTTTATTCTTGAATTAATGGTAATGGAGTTTTCGAAATGAAAAATTGTTACGAACTAACAAATATATTACTTATCTAGTACATTTCGTACTTAGTTTTATACTGACGCGTATTTTCTTTTTCCTATTTGGCTTTGCCCTGTTTACCTTTTCGGTAAGCAGATTTGCAGGTGAATTATGTTGTGCATGGGAGCATACTAGGAAGGGGACTTTCACCTAAATTAGAGTGTTTTATTTATTTTGAGTATTGAGACAATATTTACTTTTATTAATAAAGAAGTATTATTATTTTTGGTTAAAGTCTTCCGCTGCAAGTTATTTTGGTTAGTTAGTAGTTGGTTGCCGAAAGCGTGTTACTCATGTGGCGGTAATACTCCTAAATTACTCAAATATTATTTATTAAATTATTTATTTAAAAGTGAGTAATTTGGGGGTGTTACAATATTCCTACGGTATTTTATGGTGATTGGAGGGAGTTTTGTATTCCTATAACTTCCAAATTTATTATGGAGATTAAAAAATCTTGGTTTAATCTCCTAATTTATGGTCAAAGTTACAAACTATTTAGTTTTTGAAATTAAGTACTACATATTCTACTCCTATAAATACCCCATACCTTAATCCATCTTTTCCACGCAAAAACTTTGAAGAATCCATACTCTCTTACTTCAAAGTTCTTCTTTCTCTTCCTATCTATTCTAGTTTTATATTTTTTATTCAAGTTTCAATTTTCTTTGGTTTAAGAAAAATATTTTCATATTTCTTACTCAAAAATATTATGCTCATGATAGGTCATTCATGTTTAAATTTATGATTAAGGTCATGTGGTAAATTACTTATTGGTTGGTTATGAGAAAGCTCAAGTATAAGAATAAGTGAAGATACTACAATACTTTTGTGCAAGATCAATGTACGTTATGTAGCTAGATCTTTTGAAATATAGTTTTATGTGATAAAGTTGTTTATTGATTTAATGGTTGGATTGGTTTAGAAATTTGGTTTGAAATGGTTACAATATTTTGATATTCACTCTTGGAAGTGAAAAGGAATGATTTTATCAATCATTTCTATATAGAAGTTTTGTTATCCTTTTTGGAAAATTAAATTATTTTTACAAGGAAAGGTTGATTGGTTTTTATGAACTTTGGATGTTCAAAAAGTTGTTTATGAGGAAAGGAGGTTTATTCATGACTTACAAGTCATATTATTATTATTTTCGCTTAATTAAGATCAAGAGATTCAAAGTCCACTTGTTGGCAATTATAGTTACCCCCTTGATATAGCTCCGTGATGGGATGACTAGATTGGGGGATGTGCACACTTAGCAAAATAGAAGGGGAGATAAGAAGAGGAATTGTTTTCAGGATTATTTTTAATCCAAGTTGTTTGGAAAGAGTTTGTTCTTAAAAGGTTATTCTTGACTTATTATTCAAGTGTTTGGAAAGAGTTTGTTCTTAAATGGTTGTTCTTGAATTATTATTCAAGTGTTTGGAATGATTTGTTCTTACAATGTTATTCTTGAATTATTATTAAGTGTTTGAAAATAGTTTATTCTTAAAGTGTTATTCTTGAATTATTGGTGTTGGAGTTTTTGAAATGAAAAATTGTTATTAACAAACAAATGTGTTACTTATCTAGTACATTTCATACTCACTTTTATACAGACACGTATTTCCTTTAACATATTTGGCTTTGCCTTGTTTATCTTTTTGGTAAGCAGTTTTGTAGATGAATTTTGAATGTGCATGGGAGCATACTAGGAAGGGGAACTTCACCTAAATTAGAGTGTTTCATTTAATTTGAGTATTGAAACAATATTTACTTTTATTAATAAAGAAGTATTATTATTTTTGGTTAAAGTCGACAAGTTATTTTGTTAGTTAGTAGTTGGTTGCCGAAAGCGTGCTAGTCACGTGGCGGTAATACTCCTAGATTACTCAAATATTATTTACTAAATTATTTATTTAAAAGCGAGTAATTTGGGAGTTTTACAAAGAGTTGGCAAGAGAGGGTGTTGATCAGAAATGATTTGCCATCCCATTTTAGCTAAGTATGCTTCATTTACATGGGTCGTTTTTCGTAAATCCAACCCACAATATTTTTTTGGGCGACAAATTTTTGACCATGCAATTAGGGATAGCTTACAAGAATTCGTTGAAGAGCGTCAGAGAAACTTTCGGTTAATATTATCATCTATTGAAGAACATATTTTTCTTGGGAATCTGAGTAGTCGCCATAAGATAGGCTGGGGAAGATTCTAGATGACTCTGGATAAGAACTGATTTTTCAGCTTTCGAGTGAAAATGATTGTGCCAAGAATTAATTTTGTTGTCAACTTTTTGAACTAAATGGTGGAAATCGCTAGGCATTGGCTTATAATTGGAGAAAATAACGCCCAAATACATTCCCAGAAAAACGTCTGGGGTTATACTGAAAATACCAACAATCGATCTTTGTCTAGAATTCAAGACATGTTTAGAAATCATCGTTGATTTATGAAAATTCACTAGCCGTCCTGAATTAAGGCAAAAAAAGTAGTATATTTTTGAGACGATGAGTAGAATCTAAGTTAGCTTTGCAAAATAATAAGCCTTCATAAAAAAAAAGAATAGCTCTGAAATTATATGAGAATGTGGAGCAAGTTTGATTCCAATTCCTGATTTTGAAGTTTTTGCTGCAAAATCCAGTTGTCAACAAAGGATATCCATACATAATATGAAAAGATAAGGTGATAAAGGGTCACCTTGGCGAAGGCCTCGAGAAGGGTGAAAGACGAATGTTGTGTCTTGATTTATGATGAGTGAGTAGGAGACAGTCGAGATGCATTGCATGATCCACATTTGATCCACTGCTGATGAAAATCGTAACTTTTAAGAGCATGGGCTAAAAAATCCTATTCTATATGGTCATAGGCTTTTTCCATATCTAATTTCAGGAAAACCATCCCATTTTTACTTTTTGATTTGTTATATATATTCAGGATTTCTTGAGTAATAAGTACATTATCATGGATAAGCCTTCCAGGAGTAAAGACATTTTGAAATGGGATGATAATGTTAATAAGAATTAGGCTAAGACGTTCTTCCAAAATCTTCGAAATAATTTTATATAATGCGATGCATAAGCTGATAGGTCTAAATTGATTCGTCTTTTTAGTAGTAGCTATTTTCGGTATAAAAGTGATTAATGTATGATTAACGCTACGAAGAAGGTAACCATAATTGAAAAAATTATATAACGCTTTGCAGATGTTGGAAGAATATAGATTCATAACATCTAATCCTGAGGATTTTGTGGGATCAATGCTAAATATAGCTTCTCTAATTTCTTTGTCAGAAATAGGAGCTATTAAATGGGAATTATCTGTATTAGAGACAATAGGGGAGATGCAAGGCGTGGATACAGGGTGGTGACACCAGTGAGCGGATTTAAAGTGTTCTTGAAATTCTGATAAAAAAAATAGTGGTTTTCATTTGGGGAATCGACACATTGATTCAAATGATTTTTAATACAAAAAATTTGTTGGCGTTTGAACTTAACAGTAATCTTGGAATGAAAAAAAAAGCAGAGTTACAATCTTCTTTCGTCAACCATTGTTTTCGAGAATATTATCCCCAATACCTTTGGTTGAATGTTGATAGTCGTTCAGGTTGACGACTAGTCATCCTAAATGTTGCTCAATATGAGGATTGCTAGGGAACTGGAGTAATTGTTGTTGGACATTTTCTAATCTAGAATGATTCTGGTCCAGTTTCTATTGGAGATATCCTAAGTTTTTCCTTGCCCATAATGTGAGTTCTTGTTTAATAAACTGAAGTTTTTGGGGTTAGATTATAGGAAATGCGAACATGAATGTTGTCGGTGCCAATATTTGCTAACAATTTTTCGTGTAGTAGGATCTTTAGTCCATGCATTTTGGAAACGAAATATGGCTAGGTTATACTGCCTTAATATTATAGGTGCATGATCAGAGCAAGTATAAGCATCATAGTGGAGAAATGAATTTCGATACTTTGATGCCCATTGGGGAGAGACTAAACAACAGTCAAGTTTTTCATATACTTCCTCCGTTCTGTTTTGAATGAAACATTGTGTGAAATGACACTATTCATTGATCAATTTTGACTCCAATTTATCGCCATTATATAAAGAAAAACATAGTCAAGTGGGATCTTGTTATATTCGTCTCGATGCATACTATCAAATTATAACTTTTTTATATTTTTTACGTGTCCACAACTAAAGATATTAATGATTAAAGAAGCGTGTTGGGTTGCGTGAAAAAGCAAACGTTTCATTTAAAACAGAACGGAGGAAGTATATATATTGGTCGTTTTGTCTTCTTCTCAATAGCAGGAGTTCGGGGGCTGAAAACATCTTGGGCCTGACAAGAGAAAATGAAGTCCGAGAGAATTTGACAACGGTAAGGTGCGACATAAATCCCCGCTCTTTTGTCACTAATGTGCAAGATTTCATTAAAATCTCACGGTAGGTGAAGATTGGAAAAGAATTCAGTTATCTCGAATCAAAATGGAGTTTTATCAATATTTTGGGCAGTAGCATAAATACCAGTGAGCCAAAAATAAAAATATGAGCATTTTTCTTGGACTATAAAGTGAGCCAAAAGGGACGATGATGTTTGCGGTGTAATAGAATAAGAGTCATTTTTCCATAGTACCCATATTCCACCATTATGTCCAATCGGATCTATATTGAGTATATCATCAAAACCCAGAGTACTAAGAAGCTTATGGCAATTTACTTTTGAGCTCGTGGTTTCAATTACGATTACAATATTGGGTTTGTATTTTCGAGTAAGAAAAAGAATCTCACTAAAGGCATTCTATTTTTTAGCACTTTGAATATTCCAACTAATACTTTTCATGGATTATATATATTTAACTTACTATTCAATTGTCGACAAAGACCTAAGCCTGGGTAGGCATCATAGAATGTTGTGCAAGGCCAAAAGCCAATCGCGTAGAGTTATTACAAGAATAATAGAGAGTTCCTATCAAAAAAAAATAAAAGTAAGAGAGTTACAACTAAATTATGTTTCATAAGAAATACATAGACCAATCGTATGAGGTGTTTGTGATTGCTTGATAGTCGATGTATAGTGTGATAATATATGAGCCTTCCAATGACTTTGCATTGCCTCCAACAGTAGTTTTCACAATGGTTAAGCATATAAAGTTTCAAAGACACCAAGTGTCTAGACAGGCATCGAATGGTACTAGGTAAGGCTATGCGACAGTCCCAAAAGTGGGGCACAATAGTAACAAAGTGGCATTTACTCGCAGATTTGTGGCAATTAATACAATTACAATCAGGCTTATACAATAGCGACGAGGGAACAATCTTTATGTAGGGCCATGACTTTGCCATGAAATAAAGCATATAGATTTGTAACTAGAAACAATTATGTCAGTTATCCAATCAGTGGTATGATACACATATACCGATAATCTAATAGCATATACCATTTCAATATGTGTTTTATATGTGGTTTAACAATGGGAATCTATTTATCAAAGAGGGCATCCATATGCAAGAGTCTTTGCAAGTGATGAGATGACACATAGTAAAAGAAAACAATCTCATATACCATGTAAACACATCCTTCATTAATTTCGCCAAGCTGGAGTAGTCCATATAAACAACGACATTACATCGAAGGTGCATATAAACACTAGTATAAAAAATACAAGGCTTAATTTTGTCGATGTTTTCAGATAGAAGAAACTCGTAACATGTTTTTTTTAATATAGAAACCCACTCAAATAATATACATTCCGACCAATCTAAAACATCTTAACCTTGAGATACATGACATAAGCTTATAACAATAGGTATATAAGCCACCAAACCTTGTGAATTGAACATATAAATGTAATTGAAGAAAGCAGAGGTAGTTAGTACAACAAGATTGAAAGAAAAATATTACAACACGTTCGATTTAAATTCCATAAGAATAAAAGGACAAAGTAGAAATTTGACAAAGCCTCCATAGGTGGCTACCATACTGAAGTGAAATCAATGAAAGTCGATCATATAAGCTCACATACATACTAAAAACAGAAGACCCACAAAATGATTATATCATAATAGAGAGTAATTGGAATTAGGACCAATTTCATTGTAATTCAGAGAAATTGTTGCAAAATTATACTTAATCAAGTTTAATGAATTTAGTAAATGAGATAGAATACTTACTTAGATTGAAAACCAATCGCGTCGTATAGACTTAGTTCTGAGGTGGTGGCTATGGCGTCGGTACTGGTTAGTTGGCTAGGGAAGGCGAATCATCTCACCGCTTGAGGTTGGGCAAAAACCAGTAGCACAAGTAGCAGCAGACGTGGGGACGTTTGAGTTCGTAAAATTGTGAGCCATGGGTGATTGAGCACTTGAGAAGAGTAGAAGAGAGATGGAAGGGGTAGCACTAAGTACACACTGAGTTTGTAAACCCCATTTTGAGAGCTTCTCCCTCTTCCTATTCTCTCTCTAGAGAAGTCGTTTTTATTTTGGGCAGCACTGGTCTTCCTTAACCTCATGCACAATAGGAAGGAGGAACTAGGGGTTGTTGGGCTGGTTGGCGATGGAGGAAGGTGACCAACGGTTCGCGGCGGCTCGCAGCAACTGTGGCAGTAGAAGGGACGGTGGGGCAGAGACGAAAAGGGGTGGTGCGACGGTAATACGTTACTCGATTCCCAAAGCAATATAATATTTTATTCACAATTAAGCATATATGCTCCTAAATACAACCTCTGAACCATTAAATCTAATTACAACCTTGATACCCAAATTCTTCCTTTTACTCCATCCCGAGCTTTCCACACATGAACCTGCAAGATCACTAACAATGAACTCTGCCCCCACCAGGACAGGTTCCAAGAACAAAATCAGAAAAACTGAGTACACATTGTTCAACTAGAAATCCATTTTATTGGCTTAAAATATACTCGTATCGTTAATCAATTTTTATAAGATTACTCCATGTATTCAAATAGATGAATATCGATATAACAAAACCATACACATTAGAAATAAGATGAGATGATAATCTATACTACTTTAACAAAACCATAGAGCTTCCAAATTTCAATTCCATAAAGTAGTTCTTCCTTACCTATTTTATAGATAATTCCTTTCGAAGATATTTTTCTAAATCCAACTACTTAATCAATATTTCAGAACACTTTATTGAGAATGTATCTTTCAATATAAAATCATTTGTACAATATCTCAAAATTTCTACATAAACCCTTAAGTCGTTGCAGCAACCAAAACGTTTTTCATATAAGAAACTAACTTGGTAATTGTTCGGAAAATAATTCATCTTTTAAAATATATCGCTGGCATAGCTTAATCATGAACAGAAATCGCTGCAGCAAGTTACAGGCAAAAACTATTCATAATATAACATAACACAATATTCGACCTTATCTGGTCTTAACTCATATCTGAGTCATTTCCCTCCACCTGTACCTTGCCCAGCATTCATTTTAGTTCATAAACTAAGCCATTACAATAATTTCAAAATCATTTCCCCGTCATCATACTCAAATCATATTCCAAGCATACTTTATAGTTTCCATAATCGGGGAACTTATACGAATAGAGAGGCTACACCATCTCTAAAACTCATGGGGACGCCTCCCCTATCAACTTTGTACTGCTTGAAAGACTTTCTAGGTCATGACGGTAAGTGCAAGTGACATTCAAGAGGGGGGTGAATTGAGTGTTTGTCCGAATGTTGTAACTTTTTCGATTATAATAAGAACAATAAGAGAACGGTTCTCTAGCAGCGGAAATAAAAGCAATGAATAAACAACACAAGAATTTAACGAGGTTCGACTTCTAATAAGTCTACGTCCTCCACTCACTCACTCTTTTATTAATCAACTCAAAATAACAAAAGAATTACACTCAATCACTTATGCACCTATGCACAAGATGATTCCCCAACCTCCACCTATGGAAGTTCGACTCAACCACCAACTATGATGGTTCAAATGAAGTACTTCCCCGGCAAACTGAACTCACAGAATGCTCAAATACAACCAGTTTTTCTCTAAAAAACAAACAATCTTACACGCTTAGAATGTGAGTAATTTAAGATCTATGTGGTATTCGGGTTTATGCTTAGATTTGAGAGTTCAAGAGATGAGGTGCTTTTGCTTTAGAGTGTTATGAAAAATACCGTGCAAAAGCTTAAGGTTTGTGTGCTAGCAAAACTCCTTAAATAAGCCTTTGGTAAGTAAATGTTTACATGATATTATGAGAGTATATTTTCCTCGGAAATATGGAAATTATTCCAAGGAAAATATACTCAGTATAATATCATATAACATACTTACCATAATTAAGAAATCTTGCTTACACAACAAACCATGCATCCGTGTATTTTGAAAATCAATTTTGCGCGGAAAGTAAACTTTCCTAAAATACGGATGCATGAAGTAAAACCTTGAGGACTGGTTCAAATCTGTTCCCAGACTATTTCAATCAACCAAGTTTTACTTGTAGTTGTGTATGACAAGTAACCGAGGTTTCTTGTCATCCACAACTAGCTCATCTCTCTAGTTTCAAACCTTTATAGTGCATCCAAACCTTTATACCACTTACATTGCATCTAAGACCTAAATACTACAACTTGATCTTGGTCTTCATGCAATTCTTCAAGACTTGGCTTTACTAGCTTCGTCTTTCTATCCATTGAACTCGTACTTTGGCACCTACACATGTAAACAGAAACATGCATGCAATATAATAGTTCAATGTGGTTTGTCATCATTCAAAACTCAAAACAGGGAACTGATATTATGGTTTTATATAGAGTTATCTCCCCTAATTATGTGCTAAAAGTTGTGCTTATGGTGCTCTTAGGAGCCATTTGATACTAACTCTCTCCATCTAGTTGTGGTTTGCTATTTTGTATTGAATTGTAGGTTTTGGAAGCTATTACCTACTTTACATGATTGCACAGTGGAAAAGAGAGGTTGGATGCCGAGTTTCTAGCTCCCGAGGATGACTTTGAGCAAAGAAGAACAAGAAACGAGATAAAACAGATCGGCCCGATAGCATCGGGCGGCCCAGCCCGATCGGGCGAAGAAGCGCGTTCAAGGTTTCTGTTGCGGGCCCGATCGGGCGTTCAACGCCCTGTCGTATTTCGGTGTTCCGCCCGATCGGGCGGATTGGCCCGACATCGGGCGCCCCTCCAGCTGCTGCCTAGCATTGTATTATCATGCCGCCCGATGTCATCGAGCGGGTCAGCCCGATCTCATCGGGCGTCCGGCGATTTTGCAGTTCTCATTCATTTTGAAGCCCGATGCTGTCGGGCGACTTTGGCCCGATCGGGCGCCTGACGAGACGCGGGTTTTTAATGATTACGGGCCCTTCGTTTGAGATTTTCTTCTATTATTTTAGGGCTTGTATAAATAGAAAAATCAGAATTATTGACTCAGATCTAGTTTTTATTATTAGTTTTCTCTATAGAGTGTTTCAAGAACCTTAATTTATTGCTTTGTGATTTCAATTCAAGATCAAACCTTTTGCTTATTCATAGTTCAATATAATTCGGTAATCTTTCTTCTTTACTTCTTTGTTATTTCTTCCATTGTTAATTATATTGTTTTCTTAGTTATTTGCCATGTTTCAAAGTATGAGTTTTTATATGATTCTTGTTATTGTTTTCATGATTATGAGTGAGTAGTTCTATATCTAGAATTGTGGAGATCTATGTATGCAATGAGGGATTGATAGATTAGTTTGATTATCTGGTATTTCAATTGTTTCCTTTGATTGATTCTTCATGCTAGGATTATAAGTTAGGCCTGATTTATATTCTACTGTTGCAATACTGAATCTACTTCGAGAGGAGAGATACCGTATAGGCTTTCAATTATTAGGCAAAGTGACCCTTGACTATGCGAGAGCGGCTGGGTGATCTTTGAGGGAGGTAATGTTCGAGAGAAATTACATGTGCCCTAGACAGTTGACTTACTAGGTGGTTATCATTTATCCTGATTTCCCGAATTGTATGCATAGTGATCCATGATTCTATCACTTTATTGATATATTTACACCGTGATATTTAATTCTGCTATCTGTTTAGTTTAGTAACACAACCATTCATCTGATTTCGTTAGTATAATATTAGAGTTCAGATACGATAGTATAACTTCTCCCTGTGGATTCGATCCTGACTTCCCTGACTACTAGTTAGTGGACCTTAGGTTATTTTTGATTAGGTGATACGACTTTAGCCTGTCAAATTTTGGCGCCGTTGCCGGGGAGACGGTTTATTTTATTTTGTCTGAATTATAGTATTAAACTAACCTCTACTCTGAAGAACACCTGTTCTTTGGAGCATCTCACGTTTGTTTTAGTGTTTTTGGTGTATGAGCAGGAAATTGAAATCTCCAAATCTCATCCC
This sequence comes from Beta vulgaris subsp. vulgaris, assembly GCF_026745355.1. Classification (NCBI taxonomy): domain Eukaryota; kingdom Viridiplantae; phylum Streptophyta; class Magnoliopsida; order Caryophyllales; family Amaranthaceae; genus Beta; species Beta vulgaris. Next base: position 24,165,145 of record NC_079203.1, read on the forward strand.
GTTCGATCCAGAGATTGAAAAGACCGCTCGTAGACTCAGAAAGAAAACTAAACAAGCTAAGCTGTCTGCAGGGACACCCTCCCAAAAGACACCTTCTCCACCATCTTCCCCACACCAAGAAACCCCACCTCACCTATTACTGTCAACATGGGTGAGAATGTTACTCGAACCTTCAGAGACTATGCGCAACCATCTCCTGATAACGTGCCTACTGGGTACGGATGCCCACTATTGCTGCTACAAATTTTGAGATCAAGTCTCATGTTCTGAATATGGTTCAGAACAATCAGTTCGCTGGGTTACCATCTGAAGACCCAAATCAGCATCTGCAGAGATTTTTACAGTGTTGTGCTACTCAGAAGCAAGCTGGTGTTACTCCTGATGAGATGAAACTCCTCTATTTGGTTTCTCTCTGCCGATAAAGCTTTGTTCTGGTATAACAAGCTGCCTTCCACCATCACCACCTGGCCAGAACTTTCCAAGATTTTCCTCATCAAGTGGTACCCTTACCAGAAAACTGCAGATATGAGACATGCCATAGTTACTTTCACCCAAGATCCTGGTGAATCTCTATATGAAGCTTGGGAGCGGTTCAAGGATCTGCAGCGTCTATGTCCTCATCATGGGTTGGACCAGTGGTACTTGTGTCAGATTTTCTACACTAGAGTTGATGCAGAACACGACGGGTAATTGATGGAGCATCTGGTGGGTTCTTCATGGATAAAGCAATTGAGGAAGGGTATGAACTTTTGGAGAAGCTAGCATCTAATCAAGCCTCTACCATTCGTTCCTCTTTGAAAAAGGGTGGTAAACATGATGTTGAAGCCATTTCTCTACTGTCTGGGCAACTAGCTACTCTAACTCAGAAAATTGACTCCCTGAAGTTAGGTAATGATTCCTCCCATATGAGTGTTAATGCGATGGCTAGTGCTTCTAACTATAATGTGCATATATGTGATGCTTGTGGAATATCTGGGCACAACTCTCAAGAGTGTCCTGCTTGGGAAATAACTGTGAGGCCGTCAATGCTTTCCAGTCACAACCTAGGAACCATTCAACCCCATTCCAACACCTACAATCCTGGGTTAAGACACATCCCAACCTCTCATATAGGAGTACTAATGTGTTGAACCCTCAACCTCAACAACCATATCCACCTCAACAACAGGGTCAACAATACCAACCTTCACAACAAGCTCCACCTGGTTTTCAGAGAAATCAAGCACCTCCACAGCCTGCTCCTCCTGCTGACAACCATGACAGAGTTGAAGAATATGATGTTCCAGATGCAGAAGGGGTTCAATGCTTTTCAAGCTGACACAAAAGCTCAACTGGAAAATTTGGGCACGCATAACAAGATGTTGGAGACTCAACTAGCTCAGTTGGCTAGTTCTTCTGCTAGTAGGCCACCTGGGGCCTTACCTTCACAATCAATGCAACCAAGGGACACTGCCAATGCCATCACTCTTAGGAGTGGAACACATTATGATGGTCCCCCAATGCCTAAGGATGGTCCGGTTGAGCCAGAAAAAAATGCAGACATAACTGAAACTTCGTCAGCTCCTGAGGCTACCACCAACACAAATGCAGAGAAGCAGACAGTACCTGAAAACAGTTCCTCCACCACTCCTGCGATAAAGTTCCATTCCCACTCGTCTATCAAAGAATAAGCTGGATCACCAACTTGGTAAGTTTATGGAGGTAGTGAAAAATCTTCAGGTAACTGTTCCATTTACTGAACTCATTACTCAAGTACCTGCATATGCTAAATTTTTGAAGGAAATTTTGACTAGGAAAAGAGCCTTTAATGCAGTAGAAACTGTTGCCTTTACTGAAGAATGTAGTGCTCTTTTGCAAAATCAATCCCCTCCTAAATTGAAAGATCCGGGGAGTTTCTCCATCCCTTGTAATATTGGCACCATATTTATTGACAAAGCCTTATGTGATCTAGGTGCTAGTGTTAGTGTCATGCCCCTTACTGTTTGCAAAAGCTTGACATGGGAGATTTAAAATGTACCAACATTACTCTTCAAATGGCTGACCGTTCTGTTAAATACCCCCTAGGTATCTTAGAGGACGTTCCTGTGAGGGTAGGTAAATTTTACATTCCTGTGGATTTTGTTGTGCTTGACATGGAAGAGGATACTCAAATCCCAATCATTTTAGGGAGACCCTTCATACTGCTGGAGCTGTCATAGATGTAAAAAATGGGAAATTAACTTTGACTGTGGGGGATGATAAGGTAACTTTTAGTTTGACCAATGCTTTGAAAAGTCCCATGCTAGAGGAAGCCTGTTACAGAATAGATGTCATTGATGTGCTGGTTAATGATGACATGCCTCAATCCCTTATGCGGGATCCACTGGAGGCTTTGCTTTGTTTTACCTCTTCCACAGGTGATGATATTATCCGGACTACTGAAGTGGATGCTTGGGAAGCAGCTTTTACCTGTGTCGAGCTTGATGGTACTACCACTCATGAGGATGAACGGTTAGTATGTGCTACTCCACCGGTAGAGGTAAAGAAACCTGAACTGAAACCCCTTCCCCTTCTCTGCGATATGCTTTTCTGGATGATTCTGAAAATTGCCCTGTGATTGTTAGTGCTGCATTAAATGATGGTCAAATGTCTCAACTTTTGTCTGTTTTGCGACAACATAAAAAGGCCATTGGATATATACATTGATGATTTGAAAGGCATAAGCCCTGACTTTTGCATGCATAAAATTCATCTTGAGGATGATCATCGTCCTAGTATACAAGGTCAGCGTCGTTTGAACCCGAATATGCAGGAAGTTGTCAAAAAGAGGTTATGAAATTGCTTGATGCTGGGATTATCTATCCTATTTCTGATTCTAAGTGGGTGAGTCCAGTTCAAGTGGTTCCTAAAAAGGCGGTACTACTGTAGTTAAAAATGAGAAAAATGAATTAATTGCTACAAGAGTAGTTACTGGGTGGCGTATGTGCATTGATTAATTAAATGTTGCCACTAAGAAAGACCATTTTCCCCTTCCCTTCATTGATCAGATGTTGGAACGTCTAGCTTGTCATTCTCATTTCTGTTATCTAGATGGCTATTCTGGTTTCTTCCAAATCCCTATCCACCCAGATGACCAGGAGAAGACCACCTTTACATGTCCTATGGTACCTTTGCATATAGAAGGATGCCCTTTGGCCTATGTAATGCCCCTGCTACTTTCCAACGTTGTATGATGGCCATATTTTCTGAATTTATTGAGTCCATCATGGAAGTATTTATGGATGACTTTAGTGTGTATGGCATTGATTTTGATGCATGTTTGCTGAATTTGACTAAAGTACTGAAAAGATGTGAGGATGTCCACCTTGTCTTGAACTGGGAGAAGTGCCACTTCATGGTTACTGAAGGAGTGGTACTTGGTCATATTATTTCTGAACGAGGCATCCAGGTGGACAAAGCAAAAATTCAAGTGATTGAGCAATTACCCCCTCCTGTGAATGTTAAGGGTGTTAGAGGTTTTCTTGGTCATGCGGGATTTTATCGCCGCTTTATCAAGGACTTCTCTAAAATTGCTAAACCACTTACTCAGTTGCTCCTCAAGGATGCCCCGTTCCTGTTTACTGATGAGTGTCTAGTGTCTTTTAACAGGATAAGCAAGCTCTGATTACTGCTCCTATCATTCGATCTCCAGATTGGACCCTCCCATTTGAGATTATGTGTGATGCCAGTGATTATGCTGTGGGAGCTGTCCTTGGTCAGAGAAAAGACAACATCCTCCATGCCATCTACTATGCTAGCAAGACACTCGATGAAGCTCAAGTCAATTATGCCACTACAGAGAAAGAGCTGCTAGCTGTGGTCTATGCCTTGGACAAGTTCAGGACCTATCTGCTTGGGTCTAAAGTCATTGTCTACACTGATCATGCTGCATTGAAGTACCTCCTCGCCAAAAAGGAGGCCAAGCCTCGACTCATTCGGTGGATTTTGCTGCTCCAAGAATTCGACTTGGAGATCAGAGATAAAAAGGGTGCAGAAAATGTAGTGGCTGACCATTTGTCCCGATGCAGTATGAAGATATGGAAGAAGGTCCTACCATTGACGACTCCTTTCCTGATGATAAGCTCCTGGCAGTCACTTCTGTTACCCCGTGGTATGCGGACTTCGCCAACTTTTGTGTGAGTGGACAAACCCTCCAGAGCTGAGCTACCAGCAGGAAAGAAATTTCTCCATGATGCCAAACAATTCTTTGGGATGACCCTTGCTCTTACAAGCTCTGTGCTGACACCATCTACAGGCGATGTATCCCAGAGTGGGAGGTGCATGACATTCTGAAGCACTCTCACTCCCTTCCATGTGGAGGCCATGCTGGGCCTCCAAAACAGTAGCAAAGGTACTTCAATCTGGTTTTTATTGGCCAACACTTTTTCATGATGCTAGTACTTTTGTTAAGTCTTGTGATGCATGCCAACGAACAGGAAATATTTCCCGTAGACATGAGATGCCCCAAACCCCATCTAGAAGTTGAACTATTTGATGTGTGGGGTATTGATTTTATGGGTCCTTTTCCTCTTCCTCAGGCAACAATTTCATACTTGTTGCTGTTGACTATGTCTCTAAGTGGGTAGAAGCTATTGCATCACCACCAATGACTCTAAGGTTGTCATGAAAATGTTTAAAAAGATTATCTTTCCACGGTTTGGGGTACCAAGAGTTGTCATTAGTGATGGGGATCCACTTTCACAAAAAGAACCTTTGAAGCCCTACTCAAAAAGTATGGTGTCTACCATAGGACTGGCCTAGCATACCATCCCAGACAAGTGGGCAAGTAGAAGTGTCTAACCGTGAAATAAAGTCTATTTTGGAGAAAGTGGTAGCTAAATCGAGAAAAGATTGGAGTGATAAGTTAGATGACACCTTATGGGCTTATAGAACTGCTTTTAAGACCCCTATTGGTACCACCCCTTATCGACTAGTCTATGGAAAAGCATGCCACCTACCTATCGAACTAGAGTATAAGGCTTTTTGGGCGGTTAAAGAGTTGTACCTTGATGCTAAATTAGATTAAATGCTTATGATAGTTCGTGTCTCTACAAAGAGCGCACTAAGAGATGGCATGATAAGAAAATTCTGAGAAGGGAGTTCAATATTGGTGACAAGGTTTTACTGTACAACTCTAGACTAAAGCTTTTTCCTGGTAAGTTGAAATCTAGGTGGTCTGGTCCTTTTTCTGTCACTAACACTAACAAGTTTGGTTCTATTACGGTTATGAATGCAACAGGTGAGAAGTTTAAAGTTAATGGACAACGTCTGAAGTTGTACTATACCGAAATCCCTGTTGGATCTGTGGAGGAGTTATACCTTCAACCCCCATCCCCTTCTGTTGAGGGATGAAGCATTATGGTCGTGCGGGACCTTTATAAACCAGCGCTAATCGGGAGGTAACCTGATTTCTTTCCTTTTCTTTCGTAGTTCTTTCTAGTTTTTTATTTTCTTTACTTTGTTCATTTTTTGTAGTTTGGTGAGAGAGTGAGAGGGTACTGATATTCCTCTTCAGGTTACATGTGTGCAGGAGTGCTTACCACTTGGAAATCCACTCAAAAACACGAGCCACTGTTTACTGGGCAAAGCCCGAAGACATCGGGCGAGGATGCCCGATCGGGCGCGCAACGAAAAGTAGAAAACAAGGAAAATGTGCGTCGCCCGATGGGATCGGGCCTGGACGCCCGATCGGGTAAAGTACCGTCAACTAAAGTTACGACAAATTTGCAGAAGCCCGACAGGATCGGGCGAGGCAGCCCGATCGGGCGCGCAACCGAATTTGGGAAGAAGAAAAAAATCGCTCGATCGAGCGTGGACACCCGATCGGGCCCGAAACCACCACTCTTTTGGCGAAAAAATGACAGAAGCCCGATGGTATCGGGCGAGGCTGCCCGATCGGGCGCGCAACCAAACTCAGAAAATTTCAGAAAAAAAAAACTCGCCCGATGGGACCGGGCAAGGACGCCCGATCGGGCTCGGGGTCCGGCTGGCGTGATTAAAGGGGTTTTCCCCCTTATTTTCACTCACTTTCTCTCACATTTTCTCTCTCCTCCAAACCCTAACCCCCAAATTCTCTCACCTTCTTCTCCAAACCCCCCTTTCCACCATTGAAGATCCTTCCTAAAACCTTCAAATTCTCACCAATTTTTCTCTCTCATCACTTTCTACTCATCTCTCACTCTATTTTCTTCACTTTTCTCCCACTCTATCTCTCCCCTTCATCTTCTTCTTCATTTTTCCACCATTAAAGTGAGGATTTGAGTGCTTCAAGTTTTTCCCCATCTTTTCCCCATTAGAGAGTGAGTTGAAGCTTCGAAATTTTGCACATCCTAGCATCATGTTCACAAGGCGACGAAAATCTACAACGGGCTCACAACCACCACCACCACCGGAAATTCCCCGAGATGAGACCTTCCCGGAAGTCATCTTCTCCACGGAGGAACAAAGGGAACGATTTCAGCGCCTCAAGGGGCGCGAGGTAAGTCCTACCACGTTCCTTGATATTGAATTCTTGGATAAATTGGGCATTAATAATGAATTTAAGGAATTTATGAAAATCATTGGTATGGAATCCTTTTATCCTGTTCATGTCAATACATATCTCGTGCTTGTGTATGAATTCTACAGTAGCCTGAATGTGACCCACCCTCGCTCAGGACCAATTTCGCATGTTTCCTATAGGCTTTTAAATAGGGACTTCACCCTCACCCTCCCGGAGTTTGCTCGCATACTCCGTGTCCTTAACCGGGGGGAGATTGGGCATCCCCCTGACTATCATCACAGGGACATTTACTATGCCATAACTGGGGACGAAACTGATTTTACCTTGCAACACTGTCATGCTAGGTACATACACCAACCCATCTTCAAAATTTGGGTTCGTTTCATGTCAAAGACCTTGTTTGGGAGGGTTGAAGGGCAGCTCATTCGAGGGGATGAGCTTTATCTCATAGATAGCTACATGTATCGGGGCACCCCCCGCCGTTTCCACTACAACATCCCTCACCATGTTGCGCTCCAAATGGAGCGTATTGCCACCACATCGTGAACGGGGGGCTAGTCACTCTTTTTGCTAGGGCCATTCCAGACTTTGACGAGACTCGGTATCAGCCAGCCTTAGGCCCTACCCTCTTGGACTATGCCTATCTCACTCGCCTGCATTGGTTAGAACGGGGTGGGGACACATACAAGTGGCAAATCAACGGAATGCGTTCCATTGACCTGCCCAACCCTTTGGCCAAAATCAAACCTGGCCAACCTCACTATCACCTTCCCATTGCAGGTTCTGACTTTCCCACCCCTCGCCCCCAGATCCCTGAGCGTACCTATTATCGTCGTTCCCATGTTGAGGATATCCCCTCATCCTCTGATGCTCCCCCTCCCCCATATTCTACATCTCCTCCTTCCTTTGATTTTCAGGAGATGATGACCCTGCTTCAGTGCATGGATACTGGCATTACAGCCAATACAGCGGCCATCCAGGGCCTCAGCCAGCAGGTTGATGCCAATGGTGTTCTTCTACAGAATCTTAGTCAGCGGGTCGATACACTAGCCAACGATCAGCACCTGACTTTGTACTCGATGTACGACAAGAACTGCCGCTTGCATCGCATTGCTGAGCATGATGCACATCCCTCTTGGTATACCTGGAACCCGAGCTACAGTCAGCCCGGCAATGAGGTGGATGGAGATGAGGCTAGTGAGGACGTGCACATGGATGACTGATATCCATGTCTCTCCTTCCTCTTGTTGCAATGAGGTCATTGTCACGTTCAGCTTGGGGGAGGATTTCTGTAAGTATCACTCTCACTCTTATTGCTTTTTAGGTAGGTTAGTGCTACTGTGTTCTTAGGCTAGTTAAGTTAGTTAATTAATTAACTTTTTCTTTTCATAAAAAAAAAAACAAAACAACAAAAAAATGAAATATTGCTGAAAAAATACCAAAAATACGAGTTGAACATGAATAGTCTAATTGCTTCCCTGTGCCCCAAACCTTGCCTTGAAAAATGATTTAACTCATTATACTGGATAGTCGGGCATTCGTGATTGGGATGTTGTGACGTGATCTTTGATTGCCTTGGTCTTGAGCAAATTTTGATGATAAAACACCTACTTTAACTGCATGCTTGAACTGGTTACATTGTAAGGATTCATTCGAGCCTTCGGATGCATATTTATGTCCTAATTATCCTGGTGTGTTAGTTCCTCATATCATTCTTATATTGACTTTGGCATTGTACTCGTTGATTTCTGATAACTTTGAACATTTTGCTGTGATAGAGGCGTTCAATTGTTTGATTTTTGGCCTCAGAATTTTCTACAAAAGAATCATTTCCTCCTAGTCCCGCTGAGCCTAATGAGTTTTTGGATCTATATCAAGCCACATTACATGCCTTGAGCCTTTTCAATGTTTATTGTCCCAAGCCTAGCTTTGGGGAGCATTTGTTAGGATAGAACTATGTTGTGTGGTTAATTTTCGGGTTGATTGAAAATAACATGTTTATGTTGTCATGAGGTGAAGTGAATAAGAGAAAAGAAAACAAAGAAAAAAAATAGAAAATAACACATGAAAAGAATCAAGAAGTCACGAGTCATGAAAAGAAAAAGAAAAAGTGTAAAAAAAAATCAGACAATACATTTTTGCTGAAAACTATCAAGGAGACAATTTGGTTGGTTCGAAAAATCTAAAGTTGGTCATTATTTTGGGTATGTGATTGAGACTATGGAAGTTATCTTTACCACATCTAGTTCTACTAGTGTTGATTGCTCCCCTTTTCTGGGCTTTTCCACCACATTCCCTAAATAATTCCCTACCTTTACCCGAGCCCCATTACAACCCTCAGAAAGACCTTTTGAGCACTTGTTTAAATGTTTATTGGAATATATGATACAGAGTCAATGTGCCAAAGTTGAAGTTTAAGTTTGTTATTTGAGTCGACTTGAGTAGGATGAGCGATATTGTACCTTTTCTAAACACGTGAGAGTGTGAGAGGGAAGGGATATTATGGTTGGGTTGGTGAGCGTTCGGGACACTTTATGCTCGCCACAAAATTGAGAGGAGTGACACCCTGGTGAGTCCTTTTCAAGATATGCAAGTAATGTTATGGCTGCTATTTCGGACAATTTGATTAAGTGATTGTAGTCAAAGTGATCTGATCAACTGAACTTGAACTTTGCTTGCTTGAAGGTTATTGAGGTCAAAAATGCTTGAGTTTCATACTTTTAGGGTGAAGCAAATTCTATTCATATTCAGGTTGTGCTTTGCTTAGGGACAAGCAAAGGTTTAGCTTGGGGGAGTTTGATATTATGGTTTTATATACAGTTATCTCCCCTAATTATGTGCTAAAAGTTGTGCTTATGGTGCTCTTAGGAGCCATTTGGTACTAACTCTCTCCATCTAGTTGTGGTTTGCTATTTTGTATTGAATTGTAGGTTTTGGAAGCTATTACCTACTTTACAGTGACAAATATTTTCTAGCTCATCTCTCTAGTTTCAAACCTTTATAGTGCATCCAAACCTTTATACCACTTACATTGCATCTAAGACCTAAATACTACAACTTGATCTTGGTCTTCATGCAATTCTTCAAGACTTGGTTTTACTAGCTTTGTCTTTCTATCCATTGAACTCGTACTTTGGCACCTACACATGTAAACAGAAACATGCATGCAATATAATAGTTCAATGTGGTTTGTCATCATTCAAAGCTCAAAACAGGGAACTTAACAAATTCCCCCTTTTTGATGATGACAAACCCTGAAGTTCCCCCTGCAAATAATATCATTAATTTTGGGAACTTTTTCAAACAAATTGAATTCTTAAGATAAGAATTCAAGGCACTGGTCTCGTACTGTTCTTGCAGATTGAGCATCATTTACAAGTACACCAGTTCACAACTAACTGACAGCAGTTTTAGAAAGAGTTTCTAAGTACCATAGGCAAATACTAATTAGACTCATAACTCTTAGACTTAAACATGCATTCGCAAGAAGAGCATCAGTAGTTGTTCAGACTTATTTCTAAGTCATTAGGGTGAAAAGAAGTAACGTGCTTGGAATACACCCACTTCTAGACCACTCCTGGTCTATCACCTCTAACAAGGCACTCAGCCTTGTTCTAGTTGCTGCAACACACACAGGTTAACACTTCCCCCTAAGAGTAGGTGAACTTCACACCTGCTTCCCCCTTTTGGCATCATCAAAATAGATCAAGGAACCAAACAAATACACAACAAGTAGAAAAACTACCAATCATCAAAATAATTCATGCTAAGTAGGCAGCTCAAACAACATTCTAGGGATGCTGATGCTACCAGTGTTCCTGCAAAGTACCAAAAGCTACAAGTCCTAAATAATAGTCATTACAGACCAGTAGTAGACCAAATTACAGAGGATCAAATGTTTTTGTAAGTTGGGAAAGGGGAGTAACCAGATATAAAGTTCAAGAAAGAGAGGGGTTAGCAGCAAAATAGAATAAGAAGAAAAGAGAGGAAATCAATCAGCTCCAGAGTCGTTTTCAGTCCCATCATCTTCTTCCTCCTCAAGATTCTCTAAAGCATCTTCTGCCTTTTCTTCCTCCTCCTCTTCTCCTTGCTCTTCCTCCTCCTATTATTCTTTCTCCTCGGAGACCAGTTCATCATCATCTTCATCACCAGCAGCATGGGATGACTCTTCCTTTGCCTCAGAATCCTCTCTACCCTGAATACCAGCTTTGTCAAGGCGAACCTCAACTCTCCTGTAGGATTCTTGAAGAGCAGTGCAAAGTTGAGTAACACTATTCAACATATTCTGCATCATCTGGTTCTGGTCACTCAACTGTTTCACCAAGGCATAAGTGGCCTGAACAGATTTCGTACTGGTCCCTTCACCAACAGTAGCACCCTTTGCTTCACTATTCATTTGTAGAACACCATCTGCATATGACATACCCTTCTGACCTATAATCTGATTCGTAAGGTGAGACATGGTGCCATAGTCTCCCACCATACGAATTTTCCAATGAGTGAATACTAAGGTCAGCCATCCTCCATAGGGCAGTGCATGCTTAGCCTTCTCCACACAGCAGATCATGTGACCCAATATCATAGCAGGGAGGTTGACTGGAATATGTTCCATGAGACAGTATATGAGAACACTATCCATCAACCGGACACTCATGCGCCTTGTGCTCTGGAAACACAATCTTTGAGGCTATGGTATGAAAGATCCTCATGATGGGCTCCCTTAAGTGGCCAATGGTGTACCCCTGCTTAGGGTCAGGTGGACCAGTGAACAACCTGGTCTGGATCTGTTCTGCTGTGAGGCCTTTAACTGTGGGCCAGTTCTCCCTTGAGTACACATCAAGTCCCTTGTTTGGGACTTTGAGAATTTCAGCCAAAACCTTCTCAGATAAATTAATGGGAGTGCCTTTAACAAAAGCAAAGTAGGACCCATCGTCCTTAGTATGCAGGTGTTCATAAAATTCCTCAACCAAAGGCATAAACACATCAAGTTCTTTGGCAAACAACACAGACCATTTCTGAAATTCTAAAGCTTCCTTAACCTCATGCAAGAATTTCTGATTAACCCAACTCTTTGCAACAGAAAAACCAACCAGAATAGACCTATCCCTCAAATCATACAAAGGCTCAGGAGTGATAGACTTACTTTTCTTGGGTTTAGAGCCTTCTGCAGCAATAGCAAGCAACTTCCTCTTTTTGTCGGCTGGGAACAGTTCTGGTTCTGGTTCTGGTTCCTGCACAATCTCCTTGCCTTTGGAAGATGCAGCACCCTTCCTAGCAACCGTCTTTATCCTTGTGCCCTTGCTAGTAACAGCCTTAACATCCTCCTTCTAAGGAACTTCCCCCTCAACATCAGCACCTTCCTTTTTCTTTAATTTCTCCACTGGTTTGGGTGTGATTTTAGGGGTAGAGATTTTGGGCTTGGTGGTTTTAAGTGTTTTGTGGGATGGGTTTGGTAACCGTCTTCTCAACAGACTTAACCGCTTTTGATGGCGGTTTCTTGGCAGCAATCTTCTTTGCCTTTTCAATACAACATCCTCCTTCTCAACTTTTCTTCCTCCATCTCCTGATTTTCCGGTTCAGACTCACCCACCGGCTCCGACTCCTTTTCAGATTCTGACTCCTCCACTTCTCTCCGACTCCTCTGGCTTAGACTCCTCAACCGGTTTTGGTGAGGAGCCTTTGATTTTGGTGTGACAGGCTTTTTGGGAGTGGTGGTTTTTGTAACTTTGGGAGTGGCGGTTTTGGTGATTTTGGCGGTTGATTTTGGAATAACCGCTTTTGTGGTGTAGATTTTGTGGTGGATTTGGGTGCGTTGTTTTTGTAGTGGTGGATTTTGGTTGCTGGCTTCTTGAATTCCTTCGTATTAAAGGTTCTTCTTCCTCATCTTCAACCTCTTCCTCCACCATGGATCCTCCACTGGTTCAGCCACTTCCTTTGCTTTCTTAGTTTCAATTTCGGAGATTCTTCAACCTCCTTTTCGACCAACCTAGTACTTCTTCTTTTTGACATGATGAGACTGAATTCCTCTGTTTTGAGCACTTGAGAACAGAAAAGAAAACTTGAACAATTTGTGTTTCAAGAATTCGAGAAAGAAGGAAGTAGAAAAAGAAATTAGGGTTGGAACGAGAGAATGTAAACAGAAAAGAAAAAAATATCAGGAAAGTATTTGATCAAAGAGAATAAGAAGGAAATAAGGAAAGTATGATCACATGCAAGAATATATATAAGATGGCAATAATGATTAACCTCGCAAACTGCAGTTGCCTTAATTACAACCGTCACTTCATTTGATTTCCAAATTTGAAATTTTGAAAATATTCAGAGAATAACCGCCTCAAGAATCTGGTTCCCAAGTGGTCTCAACTGGTCTGTGCCAACTTACCTTTTTAAGACTTATGCTTAAGTACCCAAGTACTAAGATGATCAGTTCAGCATCGCATAAGAACTTGTAAGCCCTAAAAAACAAAAAGAAAAAAATGTACAAAAGAAAAAAATATATACACAAATTGACATCATTTGACTAGCCAAAGAGACAAGTCAAGACCTAAGAGCTCATTGTCTAATTTTAATCATACCCAACAAGGTACGAAGCTTGATGAACACTTCTCTGCTCAAAGGTTTTGTAAATATGTCAGCTAGTTGATCTTCTGACCTGCAAAACTCCAACTCAACATTACCTTTTTCAACATTGTCCCTTAGAAAATGATGCCTAATCTCAATATGCTTGGTTTTAGAATGCTGGACAGGATTCTATGAAATATTGATTGCACTTGTGTTATCACATAAAATAGGAACACTTCCGAAACAGACCCAAAATCCTTTAGTTGTGACTTTATCCACAAGAGTTGAGCACAGCACAAAGCAGCAGCAATGTACTCAGACTCAGCTGTGGATAAGCTACAGAATTTTGTTTCTTAGATCCCATGAAATGAGACAAGAACCTAAGAAGTGGGCCATTCCAGAAGTACTCTTCCTGTCCACAATAAAAACAAAGTCAGCATCTGTGTATCCAATGAGGCTCATGCTGCTGCCCTTTGGATACCACAAACACAAATCATCAGTACCATTGAGATATCTAAGAATCCTTTTAACAGCCTTTAGGTGAGATTCTTTAGGGTTGCTTTGAAATCTCGCACACAACCCTACTGAAAACACTATATCTGGCCTACTGGCTGTTAAGTAAAGCAATGACCCAATCATACCTCTGTATAGCGTTCCCTCAACATCCTTTCCCTTCTCATCAAGGCTCAATTTTGTAGAAGTTGGAATAGGTGTTTCATAGGACTTGCTATCTTGCAGACCATACCTCTTCAACAGCTCCTTGAGGTATTTCTGTTGATGGATCATGATTCCATCTTTGGTTTGCTTGATTTGAAGCCAAGGAAGAATCCAAGTTCTCCCATCATACTCATCTCAAATTCGCTCTTCATCAAATCTGCAAACTCATTACACAAATCAGGATTAGTAGCTCCAAACAAAATTCATCAACATATATTTGGACCACTAGCACATCAGTTCCCTTTCTTTCAAGAATATGTCTTGTCAACTGATCCTCTCTTATAGCCATTTTCTAAAAGAAAACTGGAAAGTCTCTCATACCAAGCTCTAGGAGCTTTTTGAGACCATAAAGAGCTTTGTCGAGTTTAAAAACATGATTTGGCATCCTATCTCTCATCTCAAAACCAGGGGGTTGCTTTACATAAACATCTTCTTTCAAATAACCATTAAGAAAGGCTGTCTTAACGTCCATTTGAAAGAGTTTAAAGTTCATTTGAGCAGCAAATGCAATTAATATCCTGATAGCTTCAAGCCTGGCTACTGGAGCAAAGGTTTCATCATAATCAATTCCTTCTTGTTGATTAAACCCTTGAACCACTAGCCTAGCTTTGTTTCTGACTATAATTCCTGAATCGTCCAATTTGTTCCTGAACACCCATTTAGTTCCAATAACAGACATGTTCTCCGTCCTGGGTTCAAGATGCCATACTTGATTTCTCTCAAACTGATTGAGTTCATCTTGCATGGCTAGAACCCAATCTGGATCCTTAAAGCAACCTTATAGTCAGTAGGTTCAACATTTGATAAGAAGGAATAGAATGCACAAAAGTTTTGCAAAGTAGAGTTCCTTGTCTGCACCCCCTTGTTAATATCACTAATGATTAGATCAGTGGGGTGAGAGGACTTGTACTTAAAAGATTTGTTCATATCAAAGTTTGCATTTGTGCCTTCTAATGTTGAACCTAGTCCTGTACTGGTTCCCCCTGTCTCATTGTTGTTTTGAGCAGGTGAACCAGTTTCCATAGTGGTCTCATCTGCATCATCTTCATGTGGATGAGCATCTGAGTCACTATCTCCTTCCCTTACCTCTTGAGCTACCTGATTCTGTGCTGGACCAGACTCTTCCTCTCTATGAGAGTTGTGTGGTGAGCCTGGTTCAGCACCTTCTTCATCCTTAGCTCCTGTAAAGTTCAGCATACCAATTTCGAACTCATCAGCATCTTCAACCTGCACATGCTTGCTGAACATGTTAGTCTCATCAAACAAGACATGGATACTTTAAGGTTCTTTTATTGAAAACTTTGTATGCCTTGCTGTGTGAAGAGTATCCAACGAACAACCTCATCACTCCTAGGATCAAACTTGTCCAAACTTGATTTACCATTGTTGTGTACAAAACATTTGCACCCAAAAATACGTAAATGTACAATGTTTGGTTTTCTTCCCCTAAGGAGCTCATAAGGTGTTTTCTTCAGTAAAGGTCTCAACATTACCTATTCAAAATATAACACGCAGTACTCACAGCCTCAGCCCAGAAGTTTCGAGGAAGACCACTCTCTAGAAGCATTGTTCTTGCCATTTCTTCTAGAGTGCGATTTTTCCTTTCAACCACTCCATTTTGTTGTGGAGTTCTAGGAGCTGAAAAATTGTGAGATACACCATGATCATTACAGTAGGTTACGAAGCTGACATTGTCAAATTCAGAACCATGATCAGACCGGATAGAGACCAGTTGATGACTAATCTTGTTTTGGACTTGTTTTACCAGAATTTCAAATTCTTCAAAAGTTTCATTTTTAAACTTCAAAAAGATTGTCCAAGTGAAAGAGAATAATCATCAACTAACACAAACACATAACTATGACCATTTCGACTTTGCACAGCATGGGCCCACACAAGTCCATGTGTACAAGTTCGAAAGGTCTAGTTGTGCTTACAAACTTCTTTGGCTGAAAAGAGGACTTGACATGTTTACATTTAGCACATTCATGACAAATATGATCTGCAGCAAACTTGATGTTAGGTAAACCTGTCACCAAGTCTTGAGATCTCAGTTTATTGACAAAGAAAAACTTACATGTCCAAGTCTCTTATGCCACAGCCAATGATCATCCTTTATAACACTAAGACAAGTGGCACTGGTCTTTGGAATCTGACTTAAAAATGTTATGTAAACATTGTTATGTCGAAATCCCTTGCAGACCAGTTCCCTTGTTTCAGTGTTGACTATATGACAAAGATTGGTTTCAAATTCAACATGGTTTCCTTTGTCACATAGTTGAGAAATGCTCAAGAGGTTATGTTTCAAACCTTCTACAAAGTAAACATCATTAATAGCTTGAGAAAGTGTCTTACCAACTTTACCTATACCTTTAATCAAACCTTTGCTATTGTCTCCAAAGGTGACACTTCCTCCTTCATAGGCTACGAGTGAGAGAAATTGACTTTTATCTCCTGACATGTGTCTTGAGCAACCACTGTCCAAATACCAGTATGGTTTTGCTCTCACTCTAACCTGCACAAACAAATCAAGGTTTAGTTTTAGGAACCCAGATTTTTTGGGTTCCTTGTCCTTGGAAACTGGTTTGACTCTGTCCTTTCTAACCCAGATTTGTTTTACATTGGTCTTCTTTGTTTTATCATGTTTTCCATTGTTAGACCAATTGTGTGTGTGCCCTTCTGATAAAGGCATTGTGAACATGAGACTGTTTCTTTTATCATGTTTTTGCTTAGTCCAACAAGTATTAATAACATGACCATTCTTACCACAGTAGGTACATACGTGCATGTCCTTTGCAAACACGTACTTACCTCTCTTGAATTCAGAAATCCAAGTCTCATCTCTTCCCAACTTTGGTGGCTGTTGGGAACTGGTTCCAGAATACCCTAATCCAAACCTCTGAGGATTACCAGGTTGTGAGGTCAGAATGTTTAAAGTACTCTGAGCATCGAGCAACCTGTTCATCTGTCTCAAGCAGTCACTCAAATCCTGTTCCTTGGTTTCAAGTTTCTTAAGTTGAGCTTCATTAAATTCTGCAGCAATGGCAAGATCCAACTTTGCCTTATGAAGCTCATCCTTAAGTTTTGAAACCAGTTCTGGATCTGGTTCAGAAGTGGTCGCAATGTTCTTGCCTTTTCTTAGTTCGTATAATTCGGATTGAAGATCACAGATCTTACCCTCATATTCCAAACATAAGTCTTCAACATTAACACTAGGACCACTTGTGCTAGCAAAAGAAGCTTTCAAATCCACATACTCATTGAACAATTCTTCCACATCATCAATCAGATAATTATGAGCCAAAATTAAATCAGAATGTTCTAAAGTAAAGCTTTTCTGTTTGAGTAACTCGAAATTTATACCTTCAACTTCAGCCTCCTTGAGTTTACTAAATCCTCTATCATTATTTTGATAAAAATCAGTTTTTGAAAAATCTGATTGAGGTCTTAGCATCTCAAGCTCAATTTCTTCTGATCCAAACTTATTTCAAGCTCTGAAATTTTTTCTTTCAGTTCTGTACAAATAAGTTCAAGTTCAGCAGAACGGCTTTCACTTAGGTCTAAGTTTCGAGTTACCTCCTCAACTTCTTTTTGTTAGCTTTATAAGCAGCATTACCTTTAACATTTTGTTCAATAGCAGAATCAATAAAATCCTAGTAACTCATCTCTATCACAATATCTCATTTATTCTTGCATAGTAGAAAGAGTTACCTGTTCTTCATCGGAAGAGCTGCTTCCTGCCATGAGACACATGTGTTCTTTCTTTCCTAAACTGGTCTGCTTCTGGTCTATGTCTCCAATCAGTGCAGTCACACACATTAGGGCTTCATCTTCCTCGCTTTCACCACCTGAATCAGAATCACCCCAGGCGGCTAGCATAGCCCTCTTAGTCATTTTCTTCTCTCTCTGTCCTCCTTTATCATTCTTCCATGCTGGACAATCCTTGATCATGTGTCCAGTTTCTCCACATTTGAAGCAACCAGTGCTAGAACTGGTCTTCTTCAAGTTGCCCTTGTTCTTCCAAGACTTCCCTTGAACTGCTTTCTGAGACTTCTCTCAAAACTCTTAGCCATGAGTCCAATCTCATCGAGATCTTCATCATTTTCCTCACCTTCAAAGCTAACCCACGACTTTTGGTTGTCTTTCCTCCTTTGAATCCACCAACATCTCATGAGTCATTAATGACCCAATAAGTTGTTCTTGGACAAGGTCGTTAGATCCTTAGCCTCCTGAATAGCAGTCACCTTGGGCAGCCATTTACCTGTCAAACTTCTCAAGATCTTTCTCACCAAATCTTCATTAGTAAAGTTCTTTCCAAGAGATTTAAGTTCATTGATAATTGCATGAAACGAGTAAACATATCTCTTATATTTTCATCTCGGTTCATATCAAAATTTCATATTTAGCATTAGCATATCAACTTTAGATCTCCTGACTTCACTGGTGCCTTCATAGGCTAATTCTAGGGTTTCCCATATTTCCTTAGCAGTAGAGCATGCTAAGATACGGCTTACCTCATTATCAGCAATACCTTGTTGAAGTAGAGACATGGCCTTTGCATTCTTCTCGAGAGTCTTCAGTTGTGTAGTAGTGTACTCACTCTCCTTCTTCTCTGTTCCATCTGAATTGTTAGCCACCTTCTTTGGCCCATTCTTGATGATCATCCAGCACTTGTGCCAATGATCGGATTTCTCATACAATATTTCCACCAAGGATAATTGGTTCCATTGGCAGCCTTGATCCTCCGGGTCCACTGGTCATTTCTTGAGTAGTCATTATGTCCTCCTTCTCTAGGTGTTACCCTTTCAAGAAGTTAGGCTCTAATACCAATTGTAAGTGCAAGTGACACTCAAGAGAGGGGTGAATTGAGTGTTTGTCCGAATGTTGTAACTTTTTCGATTATAATAAGAACAATAAGAGAACAGTTCTCTAGCAGCGGAAATAAAAGCAATGAATAAACAACACAAGGATTTAACGAGGTTCGACTTCTAATAAGTCTACGTCCTCCACTCACTCACTCTTTTATTAATCAACTCAAATAACAAAAGAATTACACTCAATCACTTATGCACCTATGCACAAGATGATTCCCGAACCTTCACCTATGGAAGTTTGACTCAACCACCAACTATGATGGTTCAAATGAAGTTGATCCCTTATCAACTTCCCCAGCAAACTGAACTCAGAGAATGCTTAAATACAACCAGTTTTTCTCTCAAAAACAAACAGCCTTACACGCTTAGAATGAGAGTAATTTAAGATCTATGTGGTATTCAGGTTTATGCTTAGATTTGAGAGTTCAAGAGATAAGGTGTTTTTGCTTTAGAGTGTTCTGAAAAATACCGTGCAAAAGCTTATGGTTTGTGTGCTAGCAAAACTCCTTAAATAAGCATTTGGTAAGTAAATGTTTACATGATATTATGAGAGTCTATTTTCCTCGGAAATATGGAAATTATTCCAAGGAAAATATACTCAATATAATATCATATAACACACTTACCATAATTAAGAAATCTTGCTTATACAACAAACCATGCATCCGTGTATTTTGAAAATCAATTTTGCGCGGAAAGTAAACTTTCCTAATATATGGATGCATGAAGTAAAACCTTGAGGACTGGTTCAGATCTGTTCCCAGACTGTTTCAATCAACCAAGTTTTACTTGTAGTTGTGTATGTCAAGTAACCGAGGTTTCTTGTCATCCACAACTAGCTCATCTCTCTAGTTTCAAACCTTTATAGTGCATCAAACCTTTATACCACTTACATTGCATCTAAGACCTAAATACTACAACTTGATCTTGGTCTTCATGCAATTCTTCAAGACTTGGCTTTACTAGCTTCGTCTTTCTATCCATTGAACTCGTACTTTGGCACCTACACATGTAAACAAAAACATGCATGCAATATAATAGTTCAATGTGGTTTGTCATCATTCAAAACTCAAAACAGGAAACTTAACAATGACCCACATAATGGAGCAATACCCGCTCCAAACACATAATGAGCAAACCTGCTCTACAAATGTTGTTCACTTCCCCTTATAAATTAAAACTTGTAATAATACAAAAATATTTATACTCAACACTTGTACTAAATAACTTATTCGCAATACTTATACTAAAATAATTACACTTTTAGGTGTTCACGGTTGTAAAATATATACATACATAAATATATCGAGCTCAACACAAGAAATCCATGTAATTATACAAAATATCAATTCATATTTCGAAGGTGGAAGGACATGTGTGTACCTTTCCTCAAGAACAACTATATACAACCTCCAAGGATCGAAACTTGATCTCCATCTTGAACTCCATAAATTATGTCCATGATCATATCAATAAAACAAAATAAAAATCAGAATATACTCATACACTCTTATACTTGAAAACTAGTCCATTTCGCTTTGACTAATCTCATTCCCGAATTTCACTCAATTACCATTCCAATAACCATTTATGAACTAATCCACTTCCTTCCGTTATACTCAACATTAACGTCATAAGCTAACTCTAATCAACTTATTCCTCTTAATCACATAATATCATTGAAACTTCAATTTCTCCAATCCAACTCTTGTTTGATATAAGATTTTACAAAACAAGACCCAGTTCAGAATATACTTAATTACTTAAAACCAAATCAACAAGCTGATTTTATAGTTTACTTAACAAAATAGAAGATTATAATAAAATTCAACATGAGTTTCAATCTAAGTAATTGAACAAAAGTTCTAATCTTTGATCTCAACAATCCAAATAATACCAATTTCAATCCCATAATCTAATTTTGCAAATCAATAATAATTTCAAATATACTTGTGAAAATTAGAATTATTAAGAACATATAAATTTGTACAATTGATGAAATAAGGGTCACAACTTAATTCAAAATTTATACCTTGCCAAAGGAATTCAAAACTGATTAAAATCTCAACAACAACAACGGCACTGATGAACAGTAGCAGCGACGCGTCAAGAAAATCAAAAGCAACACCAAACTTGCAAAGGCTATAACTCACAGCTTCGAACTCCGAATTGGACGACTTTTATGCCTAAATATAATAACTCGAAGAGATCAACTTTTATGAAGAAACAAGGAGCAAATTTGGATTGAATGTTGGAGAAAATTGCAGAAACAGATTGACGAAAACAGAGGAGAGATAAATGAAGGTAGCAACACCAAATTTGCAAAGGCTACAACTTATAGCTCCGAACTCCGAATTGGATGATTTTTGGGTCTAAATTCAATAACTCGATAATATCTACAACTTTGATGAAGCAATAAAGACTGAAATATGACTTCATGTTACTTGAAATCGACGAACAGAACAGAGGTGAGAGGAAAGAAGAGATTTTGGGGTTTTCCTCTTTCTAGAACTCCTCAGAGAAGTAAGAGAATTAGTCTCCATTTATTGAGTCTTGATGAAGTTGAAAAACTAAAAAATTGGAACTTATCTCCTTTTGACACCATGAGAAAAGATGAAGATATGGTTGTGTTGTCTTTGACAACAATTGACACGAGTAAATGAAGAGATAAATGAGAGATTTGTTTTTCTTTCGTTTGCTTTAAAATACTCAACTCAACTTATTTCAATAGAAAAAACTAATTTCATATTTGTACTTAAGGTAAAATTAATTTTATAAGTAATTTATAATTCTCAAAATATTAGCATACTGACATTATCATATAATTAGACTTAATAAAATGGAATTAACCCTTAATTGATGCTGCTGAAAAGTATGGGCTATTACAATAATCCCAATCCATGCAAGTGTATTCCTCAGGAGTTGTTGGCTGTAAACACATTCAAAGAATACATGGTCATGGGATTCAACCCCCTGACCACAGATACAACATGTGTTATATGTACATATACCATACTGGAGCAGCTTATCCTTTGTTTTCAGCCTATTCTGAATGCCTATCCATAAGATGAATTTATGCTTTTTTAGGGACATCCTATTCCACGCACCGTTTGCCCAAGCAACAGGCCTATTATTATCTTCAGTCAACATCTTATAAACCTTGCTTATCTGGTATGTATTTCCAGTCCAGCTAGGGAGGGCATTGTTCTTCAATATGGCTTTGACTTTACACAGATATTTCATGACCCAGCTTGCACTAGGAGGTGCCTTATAGTCCAACCAATTACGCTCCTTGATGTACACATTGTGAACCTATTTAACCCACAAATCATCCTTGTAAGCCCCAATATGCCAGACTAACTTGCCAATTGCAACTAAATTCCACTTTTGAATCTGTCTGAAGCCCAACCCTCCGTCTTTCTTAGGCCTGCAAACATTACTCCATTTAACATGCCCTCCTTTATCATCCTTTGCCTTCCCACTCCATAGTAAGCCCTGCACACATCATTAATTTTTTGTAGGACAGCCACAGGAAGAAGGAACACCTGCGCCCAGTTTCTGTGAAAGCTATAAGTAATACTAGCTGAGCTCTTTCAGCTTGAGGTTCCTGCTATGGTGACAATGCACTTACGTTGAGAGAAAATCGAGGGCGCGAAAAAATTCATTTCATTTTCCCCTGTTTACCTTTTGATAAGCAATTTTGCATGTGAATTTTAGATGTGCACGGGAGCATACTGGGAAGGGGATATTCACCTAGATTGGGGTTTTTTTATTTATTTTGAGTATTGAGACAACATTTAATTGTATCAATAAAGATGTATTATTATTTTTGGTTAGAGTCTTTCGCTGCAAGTTATTTTGTTAGTTAATAGTTGGTTGTTGAAAGCGTGTTAGTCACGTGGAGGTAATACTCCTAAGACTACTCAAATATTATTTTTAATTTTTTTATTTTACAAGTGAGTAATTTGGAGGTGTTACCATTGTGAATGATTCTTATTCCAATTATATACATAAATCAAAATCAAGGATATAAAAGAAAAATTTACAAAAAGGAAATGAAAACAATAAGTCATGGGTTATTTCACGAGAAAGGCTTATTTGAGGTCCTAAACTTGACCTTTTTAGTAAATATCAATTCAAAGATCGCAAGAGTTTATCGAATGCACTAGCACACATTTCCATTAAGATAGCATATGCAATGATAAAATGCAAAGTGTGCATAAAGCATAATCTAACTCCATACAAATGAGGAGAAGGATGCCTAAACGAAGGAACAAAAGGAAAAACAAAGAAATAAGAAGAAGAATCAAAATAAGAAGAAAAATGAAATGACACATTCCCCTCAATGAGCTCTTTTTTTGTGGCAATCTCACTCCCTTCCTCAACAATAGACATATTGGGCACTTGAAGGTCAAAAGAGGCAAGAAACTCATCAAGAGGTGGAGTTTTGAGAGATGAGAATGGATGTGAAATGAGAGTAGAGGGAATCCTTCTTATAAATGGAATATGAGGGGAAGGGATAGAAACAAAGCTTTCACTAACCACTTCACTCACATCACAAGAGTTAAGAGAGAAAACTTGCTTCTTCCACCAATGAGTTATCATCAACATTTTCATTATCCATTAAAACTTCAGAATTATCACCATCCACCAAATGAGACATCGTACTTTATAATTGACCAAGATCTTCACTCAAGCTAGAATTGGTATGAGAGGATGAGTGCTCTAAGATGGAAGAAGACGGAGTAAGGCTAAACTCACTAGAGTTAGGGACATCATACTCAAAAAGAGAATGCAAAGATTCACAAACATCCTCACTTTTAATAACATCCTCAATAATGGGCATTTTCTCCTCCAAAGCATACCCCTCATCATCAATACTCCAAAATCATCATCAAGATCTAGGCTACTCTTCCCCAATTGATTTTCATTTTCAACATATATCGAATCAACATAATCAAATTTGAGAATGTTATTTTTGCAACCCCTATTTTCCCTCAGCAAATTCAGACCACTTTTCAATTGTAAAAGGAGATCACCAATGGGTTTCGGGTTAAATTTACAGAGAGGCTCAAAATTGGCACTAGATTTTGTTCCATTAAGATATCGCTCAAGAGTAAGCTCCAATTCAAATTTCGATGATTTAGAATGCAAGGAACCTTGTAAATCAATTTGTGGGGGAGGGATCATAATCAAGCATATGAGAATCAATATTGGGGATATGTGACACATCATTGAAATTCATGCACAAAATTTGATAAAAATTGAGAAGTAGCATGAATATCATCAACACTTGAGTCTACCTCGTTACAACAAACATATGAGGGAATATCATCATGCATAATAGGCTCACTAGTGGGAACATTTGACTCATCAAAGAAATTAATGCCAACATTAGAGGAATCATGATAATTTGCACAAAAATCGAAATCATAAGTGTCTCTAGCTAACCAAAAATAAAAAATTCCAAGATTCCTTCGAGAATGTCGCTCGAAAGTCACCGTTAAACATATTTTCAATAACTCCTCTAGGATGCTCATTCAGTCCCCAATAAGTAATCTCACAAGCTTCCCCAATAACATTAGAGGAATCATGACAACTTGCATAAAAATCGAAATCATAAAGTTTCCCTGGCTAACCACAATAAAGAATTCCAAGCTTCATTCGAAGATGTCGCTCAAAAGTCACCGTTAAACATAATTTGAACAACTCCTCTAGTATGCTCATTCAATCTCCAATAAGTAATCTCACAAGCTTCCCCAATATCATAGCTATAGAACTTTATAAACTCCCCAAGCCTATCAAGGTATGCCCAAAAGGATTCATTGTCATATTGAAGAAAAGAAGTACTTGCCACTTTTTTGGATTTTTTTAAAAAAAGCAAAAAAAAAAAAACTAGAAGAAAAGAAGAAAATAAAACAATATTCACAAATAGCCTAGACTTATCTAATCAACACAAATCAATGCAATCCAAAGTCCCCGGCAATGGTGCCAAAATTTGACGCGCTTGTTGTAAACACGTCAAAGACACCTAAACTACCCAATATATGGTAAGTAAAGGGTTGAATCTACAAGGACTAAGGGAAGCACCAATATTTACCAATTTTTGATAGTCTAAGCAAAGTATATGTTTTTAAAGATTTATAAATGAAAATACAATAAGAAAAATGACTTTGAAAAGGGTATCCACCAATCAACTCATTCACAAACCAAGCAATCACAATGGGAATCAATTGAGAGGAATTATTCATCCATCGTACTCTAACCACTCTCTCAAGCTAGTTAGAATGGCCTAGTCTCCTACCGAAAACCTATTCTCATGTTAAGACATTCAATCAAATGGATCCATAAACATGATGAACATAAACAAGCAAAGTAGGTCTCCTAGGGTAGGTAGTCCCTATTCTCATGTTCCTTCAAGCCTAATAATTGATTTGAGGCAACCACTTAACTTCATCTCTCGATCCTTCACTAAGGGTACCTAATAATTTCAAATCTCTCTTTATTAAAATATATTGTAAATTAGCTTAACCTAAAATAATAGGAGTTTCTCTTATATAGTCCTAAAATAATTCAAGTAAAATTACAAGAAAACCCCCGTACCCAAGATAATAAAGAGAATAAAGTTTTCCGACACAAACCGAGCGACCCGGTGGGTGGAATGACACAGACACTCATGTTGGGGTTGACCCGGGTGGTATTGACCTGAGTGCTCGGGTCATTTTTTTTAGTTTCATTCCGCAAAGTGACCCGAGTGTGTCTATTAACCCGAGTGCTCGGGTCATTTCTTTAGTTTCATCAGCTCACTTTCAAACGGCCATATCTCACTCGTTTTTCATTGGAATTGGACTTGTGACCCCTCGTTGGAGATCTATTGAACTAAGCTTTTATCCCCAAATTGAATCACTCAAAATTGTTTTGTGTGCTGAAAGTTATGACTATTTGAAGTTGACTGTTGTACGCAAACCTTTCCAAAACTTCTTGTATTTGGCCCCAAGTACTCGTTTACGCTCGGCTATGCTTCCTTGATGCTTCCTTAACCTTCCTCTTTGATCTTGATATTCGGGGTTCCGCAAGTTTCCTCCAAGCATGCTCTTAAGCCCTGAAAAAAAAATAAAGCAACCAAAGAGAGTGCATACAAGGAGGAAAAATGCACGAATTAAGGAAATACCTAACAAACTGGCCTAAAGTAACTCAAAAATGATTATTATACCAACTAAAAGCTATCAAAAAGTAAAGCAATAAACAATACATCATTAATCATATTGATAACCCTAACTGTTTACAAAAGTAACTTCATTTCTTCATACGAGTAACCTCATTCGTTCATAAGAGTAAACTAATTAGTATTATCTTTTGATATAAGAGTAACCATATTTATTTATAGGAGTGACATCTTTGTATTGTTAAGAGTAACCACATATTCATACAAGTAACTTCATTTGTTCATAAGAGTAACTCCATTTGTTCATTAATGTTTGTGCACAATGATAAACTTCAAAAGGCCATATCTTACATAAAACTCAATATCTTTGGAAATTTAAGTTAGGGATTAAAATTTGGCTCGATATCTTTCCAACGCCTTGTCAAAAGCTCGATTCCAATAAGAAACGAGTGAGATATGACCTTTTGAAATTGAGCTAGATTAATGACAGACACACGCGCGCGCGCCCACATGCAAGACAAAATGACACAAATTAGACTAATAATGTAATTTAAATGCACCCATAATAACATCTTACAACAAGCGTATCATGAAACAAATTTGAGTCATAATGACATTATATGACCTATAATGACATACAAAAGGTTAAAAAATTGACACACAATGCAATTCTAATGACAAATTAATAATTACACACAACGCGTTATTAATGATATAACATGCAAAAATATTGATACATAATGCACTAATAATGACACTAGTCAAACACTTAGGGGGTTTTTGGTTACTAAGGGGTGAAGGGAATGTAATCATAAAAGGGGTAGAAAGGGAAAGGAAATTAAAGCCAGACCTTTTGATTAAAAAAGTTGTTTGGATGATTTTTGTTTTTTCTCTCTCCTCCATCCACTCTTAATCCACGGTGGTGGTCAGACCACCATCACAAAAAAAAAAAAAATCTCCTCCTTTCCCCCCCCCCCCCCCTCCCCTCCCTCCTCCCCTCCCTCCCATCTCTTTACGTCAATATATCCAGCTTTTTCTGATGTAATTTTGTGGTGCGATCCTCCATGACTTCATCAAATAGATAAGCGACTACCTAGAGATTTCTGTACCACCCATTCAAGGTATAACTCTGCTTCTCATTTTTCCTTTCGTCGATATATTGTAGAGTTGCTTTAGTAGTTCTTGCAGCTGCTCAAGGAGTTTCATATAGCGAAATGCGCAAAAAGGACAACAAGTGGCACATTGTCGGTGGATGTGGCGGTGTGTTTGGATATGAGAAGGTTGTTGACTGTCGCCGCGCTCTCGTTCTTGTCGTCAGATTCCGGTGAGTTGGGGGTGTTTCGGTGGTGGTGGGGTGGCTAAGGGGCTGGGATAGATTTTCTGACAGTGGAGGTGGATTTTCTGGTTGGTTGAGCTATGGAGGGGATGTGGTGGTTTTGAGGGGTTTAGGTGGGCTCTGACTGTCTCTCGCTAGGTTTAGGTAGGGTGGGTGCGATTTCGACAAGGTAGTAGTGGTTTGGTCGTGACTCGTGATGGTACTTGGTAGTGGTGGTGGTAGGACTGCGATGGCGGCGGTGGGACTATGATGATGGGTGTAATGGGCTATAGACGTTATGGATGGTGATGTGCGGTGAGGGTAGAATGGTGGGTAGGACTATTCGTGGGTCGAGTTGGTGTAATTTGAGATGTAACCCAAACCAAACCGCAAATGTACGGTTTGACAATTTTCCAACCCAAAACGCACCGCACTTTTGCCAAACCAACCTAAAACGAACCACACAAAACAGTTTGGTGCGGTGTGGTTTGCTAGTTAACCATATTTTCCTCCGCGATATGAGTTTTATGGTATAAGAATTTAAAAAACTTGGTACAAAGTTGTTAATAAACCAGTACATAAATCTCTAAAACTAGATAATAAATAAAGAGCTGATTAGTAAAGGTCGGAGGAGCAGATGACTAGATGACTAATGAATAATGAGTGCAAATAACCTAATATTCATATTAACTTGTATAATTGTATTATCTCCTATACTCGTATGCTTATGAGTTTGTCAATTGTTTTTTAAAAAAAAATCAAAATACATAACTTTTTTCTTAAAAAGAATCATATAATTGCGTTACAGTGCAGTTTTGGTTTACAAAAATTCAAACTTAACCCGAATCGCAAACCGCGGTTTGCTTGAAATATCAAACCAGCCCACAATTTTTAAACCGCAAACCAACCCAAATCGTGAAAAAATGGTTTGGCTTGCTGTTTGATGCGGTTCAGACCGCACTCTGAATAGCCCTAGTGGTGTGCTGGTGAGGGGTGGTTATTGAGGGGATTGAATGGTCAAAGTTTATGGTCAAGGGCTCTCAAAACCCCCATTTCTAAGTGGAGGAGGGGGTTGGGAATCAACTTAGAGGGATTTGGGGCAATAGGTCGAGGCAAAATGAAAAGGCAAAACCACTCAACCAAACACCTTTTAAGGGAATAAAATCAATATACTCTCTTTCCCTTTCCTGTAACCCCCTTGCCAAACGTCTCCTTATAATGACATAAAATAGTAATGACACAAATTGGACTTATAATGACATGAAATGGACTTAAAATTACATATAATTCCTTAATAGTGACTCATTGGATATGCACATGTTAGGTACCTATTAAATCTACAAAAGGCCACGTGTTAATCTGGATATATCTGGTCATTTATGGAGGTATTGCAATATCTTGGAAATCCATGAAACAAACTTTGATTACCAAATCGTCAAATCATGCAGAACTCATTTTTGTCTATGAAGCTGGAAGAGAATGTGTACGGCTCGGGTCAATAATCAACAATATCCAAGAAGAATGTGGAATAGATGCAGTAACAATAAATCCAATCATCGTCTATTAATAGAATATTGTATGGACCACCCAAGTAAGCGAAGGGTATATCAAAGGAGATAGAACTAAACATTTTTCATCAAAACTCTTCTCCAACATGATCTCCACAAAGAAGAGAAGATAAACATCCAACAAATTTAGTCGTGTGAAAATCTCCCATCCTTTCATCGATTTAATTTGAACAGCTGGTGCACAAAATCGAAATACACCACCCCCATGACCTTTTTTTAGATTGATGGGGGAGTATTATATGTTGGAACTCTTTTTCCCTTTGATCGTGTTTTTAGGATTACCCTAACAAGGTTTTTTATGAGGCAATTTATTATAGCATATAAAAATGTCTAATAGTTGTACACTTTTTTTGTTTAAGTTTTTATCCCACTAGATTTTACATGATAAGATTTTAACAAGACAATTGATAACTTCATTTATTTCAACATTGTTGAGAAACAGTGGAATGAACAATTCCACTGTTCACATATATGTGAAGTCCACATTTCCTGCGTGCATTTAGTGCATGTCAGGTAATTTTCTTCCGTGTTGAAAATCTTACAATTGTGCACAGTAGAAAACTTTGCTTATAAATACCATCGATGTTAGAAATCAGTTTACACATCAATACAAATACAATACTCTCTGATATATTTACATAACTTCTCTCTCCATATTTCTCACAACACATTATCAGCACGAGTGTTCTACCGAAATTTTTTTTAAGGTATCTTTAAAATCTTTACATCCATTTTGTTTTTAAGTTTAAATTTTTTCTCTCCAAGCCCAACTCTTTACTATCCAAACATGGATCAACAAAGTAACGGGATTAACATTGTTTTACACAATGTTTTTGTCTCGGGTGTTTATTTTTGGACAGAGCGAAACAATGTGCCATTCACTACCAACCCAGCGAGGGGAACTGTAATACATCCCCGACCCAGTAACCGTAACAACGGTACAAATACCCATACCAGAGAAAACCCACAAACCCATGTTCCCAACACCAATAATAACCCTCCTATACAACCAACTGAAAATCAACCTCCGCCAAGTAATAAAAGAGATAGAGATGAACAGGAAGAAACAGTAGTAAACGTCACCATGCTGCTAACGAAGAAAACAAATAATTTTAACGCCACCTTCATGGAGGGCAAGGACATTTTATTTACGTTATTTTATTTTATTTGCTCTTGAACCGCCTATATGGACAGGTTAATTTTTTTCAAAAATTGCCACCTATATGGACGGTCTAGCGAAGTGATAAAATTATTATCTCTTATATGTGCAATAATGTTGTATGTATGCAAGGAACAAGCATTCAGAACACTATTATATATTATTGTCTCTAATCTTCTATTTTTTTTTTTTTGCATTTATAGTTACATATATTATATTACCAATTTACTAGCATGCTCTAATATATATTTGTCAATATTAGAATTTTATTGCGTTGTATATTTTTTTTTAACTGTAGATGAACTGCACAATTAGGGATAACCTTCTATAAAAGCGGATTACCCATCCCCATTTTCACCACACATCCCTTATCTTCTTCCGATTTTTTTTCTCTAAACCCACAATTTTTTTTTTCCTTCTTCCTCGACCTTCCGGCCACCATGTGTAATGCCGACAACAACCATCCTCCACCCTCATCTTCTTCTTTTGAAGAAGATTGAGGAAAATAAGACTACTTATTTCTTATAGCCGGTTTCTTTTTCCTCCTCATGGCATTAATGATATATCTCCTAATACATAAGTAGGAGACAAAAATTTATTTCCCCCGGGAAGAATGACGAAAAATGCACATGAATATCAATTTTTTTTGTCTTTAAGTGCATTTTAGGAATTTTTTTTTTGTTTATTCACTTGTTGTATTTTGTTTCTATTTTTGGTATTTTCTTGTTTTTTTGCTTCATTATTGTTGTACGCTATTTTTAGTTTTTTTTGTTTGTATTATTTATTTATAATAATAATGATATAAATAAGGGGGAGATATATATATATATATATATATATATATATATATATATATATATATATATATATATATATATATATATATATATATGTGTGTGTGTGTGTGTGTGTGTGTTGTGTGTGTGTGTGTGTGTGTGTGTGTGTGTGTGTGTGTGTGTGTGTGTGTGTGATCTATCATCATTACTAATTTCAAATATTGACCTGTTTGTAGTCAAAATAATGGGAGATCTAGTGAAAAGACAATTTAACATACTAGATCTATCTGGGCAAAAGTTTTTAGAATGGACGGTGGACACCCAAATGAATTTAAAGGCACAAGGACTGGAACATACAATTAAAGATGTGACAACCCAACAAGAGGATGCAACTACAACAGCCGCATCAGTTAAAATTGCGACTGTACAAGAAAAGGCAAAAGCCTTAGTCCTCCTAAGACATCATTTACATGAAAGTTTAAAAAGTGAATATCTACTTGTGGATGATCCAAAAGAACTATGGGATAGCCTAAATGAAAGATATGGGCATCACAAAAATGTGCTTCTCCCAAAGGCACATTATGACTGGACCAATCTGAGGTTCCGGATTTTAAAACGTCAGTGATTACAATTCAACATTGTTTAGAATTGTATCATTGTTAAGATATTGTGATCATCCCATCACAGAAGAGCAAATGATAAAAAAACGCTCTCCACTTTCCACGCTCTAATATCATATTGGAGAACAATACAGGTTCAGAGCTTTCAAAAAGTACTCTGAGCTAATCTCAGTACTACTTGTGGCTGAACAAAATAATGATCTTTTGCTGAAAAATCATAATCTTAGACCTACGGGGTCTTCAGCCACTCATGAGATAAATGCAATAGAAAGCTCTAATCCACCAGAAGCAAATGCTATACATAGTGGTGGACGCGGTAATTACAACGGTCGTGGGAGAGGACGTGGTAATTACCTGGCCGAGGGCGTGGACGTGGAAGAGGCCGATTTTCCCCAAGAAATAATAATTTTAAACATTCTGATAAAAATTGGGGACAATCATCTGGAAATCAGAGGCAGACGTCCTATAAAGGAAATGATACTTGCCATGTGGGCTGGGCACTGGGGGCACATGTCGTACTGCCAAACATTTGGTAGATCTATATCAAGCTTCAATAAAAAAACAAAGGAAAAAATGCTGAAGCAAACTTTGTTAATGAAGCCACTACATCCATGCCCAGCCTTGATGTTTCAGATTTTTTTATGGATGATGCTGAAGTAGAAAATAATTTGTTTAGATCACAATCATTAATGTGCTTAGTTTATTTAACTGCTTCAATATCCACTTTCATGTATTGTTCCTTATTATTAATAAAATATGATTTTTCTTATACTAATCATCGTATTTATTATTTATGAAGATATGAATTCATCAGAAGTTGGAACAAAGAACAATGTCTCCTGGACAGTGGGACAACACACACCATATTGAAAAATAAAGAGTATTTTTCAAAACTTACAATATTCCAAGCAAATGTTAGTACAATTTCTGGGACAGCCAAGCTAATTGAAGGCTCTGGAAAAGCTTGCATTATATTTCCAAATGGGACAAAATTGATAATTAATGACGCATTATATTCGAGTAAATCTCGAAGGAACCTCATAAGTTTCAAAGATGTACGTCAGAATGGTTACCATTTGGAAACAATGACAGTGAAGAAAGAGGAATTCATATGCCTAACGGAGAGAAAAACGGCAAGAAATACATCTATGAAAAATTGCCAGCAATTTCCTCAGGACTATATCGCATAGATATACGTCCGATTGAAATTAATATGATATCTAACCAGAAGTTAGATAATAGAAATCATTTACTCTATGGCATGACCGATTAGGCCATCCGGCACAGGAATGATGCATAGAATCATTGAAAACTCAAATGGACACTCTATAAAGAATGTCAAAATTCCTCGGTCAAATGAATTAACATGCTCTGCATGCTCACTTGGCAAATTGATAATCAGACCATCTATAAATAAGATTGCCACTGAATCTCCAATGTTTTTAGAAAGAATTCAAGGAGATATTTGTGGGCCTATTCATCCTGCATGTGGACCATTTCGTTATTTCATGGTATTAATTGATGCCTCTACTCGATGGTCACATGTGAGCCTTCTGTCAAGCAGAAATGTTGCATTTGCAAAACTTTTGGCTCAAATAATTCGATTAAGAACTCAATTCCCAGATCATACAATAAAGAAAAGATATAGACAATGCTGGGGAATTTACATCCCAAACATTTAATGACTATTGCATGTCTATTGGGATTATTGTTGAGCACCCTGTACCTCATGTACATACACAAAATGGTCTTGCTGAATCATTAATCAAAAGACTACAATTAATTGCAAGACCATTAATAATGAGGTCAAAATTGCCATCTACTTGGGGTCATGCTATATTACATGCGGAACATTGATAAGATTAAGGCCGACAGCCTATCACAAATTCTCACCTTACAATTAGTATCTGGTCGAGAACCGAATATCTCACATTTGAGAATTTTTGGGTGCGCTGTACATGTACCTATTGCTCCCCCCAACGTACTAAAATGGGTCCACAAAGAAGGATGGGAATATATGTTGGATTTGAATCTCCATCAATTATCAAATATTTAGAGCCAACAACTGGTGATCTATTTACGGCTCGATTTGCCGACTGTCATTTTAATGAGTCGGTATTCCCATCCTTAGGGGGAGAGAAAGTGGACCCACAAAATATAAAATCGGAAATTACATGGAACGCATCGCAAATGTCGTTTCTGGACCCGAGAACAAATTCATGTGAACAAGAAGTCAAGAAAATTGTTCATCTGAAAGTATTGCAAACCAATTGCCAGATGCATTCACAGATTCTAAGAAAGTGACAAAGTCACATGTACCTGCTGCGAATGCTCCGGAACGGATTGAAATTCCTAATGACAATAAGGCAATTGAAAATGAGTCAATAGCACGTCGAAAACGTGGCAGACCACCCGGTTCTAAAGATTTAAAACCGAGAAAAATGAAAAGGCAAGGGAGACAACGAACGAAATTAATATAAATCTCCAACGAGCAGATGATCATAGAAAACAAAAATGAAGGAAACGTGTTCCAGAAGAAAAGGAACATGAAAGCATGACAACAATGAAACTTCAATTAATTATGTTTCTACAAAGAGACAATGGAATCGAAAAGATGTTGTCTTGAATGAAATTTTTGCTTACTCGATAGCGGTTGAAATGACATACGATGAAAATGATGTAGAGCCAAATACAGTTGATGAATGTCGCCGGAGAAAAGATTGGCCAAAATGGAAAGAGGCAATTCAAGCAGAATTGAGATCACTTGAAAAACGTGAAGTATTCGGTCAAATAACCCAAATACCAAAAGGTGTAAAACCAGTTGGGTACAAATGGGTATTCGTGAGAAAACGAAATGAGAAAAATGAGGTTACTAGATATAAGGCAAGATTAGTAGCCCAAGGCTCTCGCAAATGCCAGGGATTGATTATGATGAGACATATTCTCCAGTAGTCGATGCAACTACACTAAGATTTCTGGTAAGTTTATCAGTTTCGAAAGGATTGCAAATGAGATTGATGGATGTAGTGACCGCATATTTGTATGGCTCACTTGACACAGATATTTATATGAAAGTTCCTGAAGGACTAAAACTACCAGAAAATTGCATGCCCAAAGAGATGTTTCTAATAAAATTGAGAAAATCACTCTATGGGTTAAAACATCTGGAAGAATGTGGTATAATCGTCTTAGTGAATACCTATTGAAAGAAGGATTCAAAAATAATCAAATCAGTCCCTGTGTTTTCATTAAGCGATCTAAATCAGGATTCGCGATCATTGCTGTATATGTCGATGATTTGAACATTATCGGAACTCCTAGAGAACTTGAAGCGACTGCAAAATACTTGATGAAAGAATTTGAGATGAAAGATCTCGGGAAGACAAAATTTTGCCTTGGCCTGCAAATGGAACATCTAAGAAATGGGATTTTTGTCCATCAATCAAACTATACAGAAAAAATTCTGAAACGTTTTTTCATGGACAAAGCCCACCCAATAAGTTCTCCAATGGTAGTGCGTTCCCTGAATGAGAAAGATGATCCATTCAGACCACGAGAAGAAAGAGAGATTCTTGGTCTCTGAAGTACCATATCTAAGTGCAATTGGTGCTTAATGTACTTGGCTAACAATACTCGACCTGACATAGCTTTTTCAGTAAACTTGTTAGCTAGATAACAACATGCACCAACAAAGAGACATTGGAGTGGAGTCAGACACTTATTACGTTATCTTCGAGGAACACAAGATCTCGGATTATTCTATCAGTCGAGACCAAATGCGTCACTCATTGGATATGCAGATGCTGGCTACCTATCAGACCCACAAAAGGCTAAGTCTCAATCCGGATATGTATTCACTTATGGAGGTACTGCAATATCTTGGAAATCTACGAAGCAGACTTTGACGGCCACACCATCAAATCATGCAGAATTAATTGCTCTTTATGAAGCTGGAAGGGAATGTGTATGGCTAAGGTCAATGATCAAGAATATCCAAGAAGAATGGGGATGGAAACAATAACAACAAATCCAACTATCATCTACGAAGACAATACTGCATGCATCACCCAAGTAAGCGAAGGGTACATCAAAGGAGACAGAACTAAACATTTATCACCAAAGCTCTTCTTCACTCATGACCTCCAAAAGGAAGGGACGATCAACATCCGACAAATCCAATCATGTGAGAATCTTGCAGATTTATTCACCAAATCCCTTCCGGCGAAGAAATTTGAAGAATTAGTCCAAAAAATTGGAATGCGTCATCTTCGTGATTTATGCTAATTCAGGGGGAGTATTATATGCGCTGCACTCTTTTTCCCTTCGATCAGGTTTTTATCCCACGGGTTTTTCCTGACAAGGTTTTTAATGAGGCAATTGATTTTAAGCATATAAGGATACATAATAGTTGTACTCTTTCCCTAGTTATGGATTTTTCCCACAAGGTTTTTCCTAACAAAGATCCTTAATGAGACAACGTCTATTATGACTTATAAGTGGACATTCAAGGGGGAGTGTTGAGAAACAGTGGAATGTCCACTGTTCACATATATGTGAAGTCCACATTTCCTGCGTGCATTTAGTGCATGTCAGGTAATTTTCTTCCGTGTTGAAAATCTTACAATTGTGCACAGTAGAAAACTTTGCTTATAAATACCATCGATGTAAGAAATCAGTTTTCACATCAATACAAATACAATACTCTCTAATATATTTACATAACTTCTCTCTCCATATTTCTCACAACAAACATGATCTTTTTTTTTTCCACCACTTATTCTATGCACCTAGTGAACATAGTTTAGACTTTATGTAATAAATACTCATGTACTCAACATCAATGGATACACACACAAGAGTTATTAGGTAAAATTGTTACTCTTATAAAACTATACCCTCTGATAATATCTTTTATTTCACAACAATCTTCTCAAAATGAAAAAGTTCATGTTGTTTTACTGTTATTAATTTGACATATAGTCCACACTCCACAAGATCTTCGACGTCGCCAAAAACACATGACCACTTTTATACTGGTCATTTTCATATTTTTAGCAACTTCTTTCTTTCTCTCTTGTTGCACCCCGCCCACCTACCCTACGCACTCTGTTTATTTTAAAAGAAAAAGAAAGCAACCCTTCTCACTTCTTAGAACATCACCACTCTTTTATAGTAAATATAAAACACTCCCCTAGTCCCTGTTTTGTGTTTACCAACTCCTCCATATGTCCATTTCTTTTTTCATTTCGCAATTCCAAGGAGAGAGAATCTGAGAAAGTCACGCTTGCACATTTCTCTCCCTTTTGCCATTTCCAGTATTTCCTAGGGTTTTTTTTTTCTCTTGCCTCCATACACTTCTCTGCTACAGTTGTTGATCCAAACTTTGAGCTTCAAACTTAAGCTACAATGGCGGCTTACTCTTCTCTCCTTCGATTTCCTCCTTCTTCGTCTTCTGTCTTCTCTTCCGATCTTTCCAAGGTATTTTCTCTCCAATTTGTTCTTCGTCTTCAATTTTCATTGTTTCAGTTGTTTATTGATATTTTACGCTTACAATTTGATTTTTTTGTTACTTTTGGAAATTTTAGGTGTTTATAAGTGGTTCTAATCATATTAGCTCATTGAAGATTCAAAGTAACATTTTCGGTACTGCTGTGAATGGCGGCTCCTCTTGTATCCAGTAATCTTATGCCTTCTCTTCATTGATTTTCTTTAGTAAGATGTTTCATTCGCAACTTTACGTCGGATTAATTTATTGAGATTGCACACGAAATGTAGTTGAAGACACTTGTTGAAAATATTGAGTACAAATGCTCAACTGAAGTTACTAACTGATCGAGCTAGTTAATATAGAGAACAAGCAAATTGTTTGATGTGAGACTAAAGTTTATTACGATTTTTTATCTGTGACTTTACGTTCGATTTATTTCTTGAGATTCACTCAAAATGTAATTCGATGAAAATCTTGAGTAGACATTTTTAACTGAAGTTACTGATCGGTCGAGCATTCGAGCTAGTTAAAATAAAGAACAAGCAAATTATCAGATGTGAGATTGAATATTTAGTACGATATTTTACTAGTAACTTTACGTTCGATTTATTTCATGAAATTGCATTCGAAATGTAATTGAAGGCACTTGATGAAAATCTTGAGTAGAAATGTTTAACTAAAGTTACTAATCTATCGATGTAGTTACAATAAAGATCAAGCAATTTATGTTGACTTCCTCTAGGTTTAATTTTGTCCTACAGATCTAATATAGTGATAATGTTGAAGGTGGATGTCCTTTGCTTGTAGTTAGTCTGAAATTGTTATTTATGAGTTAGTAGTGAAGTTTTTTTATGTTAAGCAGGGAAAGTAGGTTGACAAGCATGCAACCAATTAAAGCAACAGCTACTGAGATTCCACCAACAGTTCAAAGTATGTTGCTGCGTTCTTATTCTTTTTGTGTAATGGAATTGTGTCGTTCATCATAGTTAATAAGTTGTACTGCTCTTGTTTCATTTTAGGAACAAGGAGTGGTGCCAAGATAAAGATTGGAATAAATGGTATGGCCTTTTTTCATTTATATTTGACCTTCATGCTATTTGTCATATTCTGATCCTTAATGCTATGAAAGATTGCTTATATGTTATTGTTGAAGTTAGACTTTTGTTTATCTGCTTACATAGTAATCATCGAAGGAGGGTTGAGTATTACTGAAGAAATTTATATATTGTGAAATAAATAGTATTTGAATAAGCTAATCTTTTTAGACGTGGGTTGTAAAACTGCTTGTTAAGCCTCCCCCTGCCGATATTCTTCTTCTCTTGGAACTTGGAAGTGTCACAATGACATATGGGGCTTCTTGTTCTGATGTTTAGAGAACTTTATGTTGGACATGTCTTGTATATGCTGTATAATGAGCAACAACTCGGAAATTAGTTAATGTGTATACCATGATGGTCAACTGAGAATGTGTATGCTTATACAGAAGATATTTATAAACTTTTAGTAAAAAATAGCATCAATATATATAGTCTCTTGGTGGATATCAGCTTGATTTTACTGTTTCATCATAGCTATTACAAGTCTCGCCTGTTTGCCTGCTAGCTGGGTTGATTTATTCTAGTGTCCAGATTGAATTTGAGGGAAGGAATTTCGCTGGGTAGCTAAAGGAGTTTAAATTTACAGTCCTCACTCCACCCTCTCTGGTCTTCGCCTCCTGTTCATTGATGGCTAAAGCCAAATCTGATGGACAAATGCTGAAGATTGTCTGAATCCAATAGAGGATGCTTGGATGTATATTAGTTGAAGATAGGGTAGTTATATTTCTCTTGACATCTATTGCTCTATAAAATAATTAAAAAATAAAAGATAGGATTAATTTTTTGTGCAACAATTATTGCTTGGAAGTGTTTGCCTCATTTGCTGCTTGTCCGAAATACTGTTATGACAAGCTATCGATGTGCTTAGTTTAAAATTAAAGTTGCTTCGCAATGAAGTAATTTGCTGTTCTGAAGGTGGTTAATGGATGAGGAGACATTTTGTGTGTAGGTCATGAATCATAGTGCTCAGTTCAGTTCTGTATACTTTATAAGGGAAATTTATGAGACACCACATATCTCATTTAATTATTGTACCATATGGTGATTAATTGGTATATATGTGCGACTGTTCAGAAAGAAACTATATTACTGGAAACATATTGATATTGGAATTTTTTATTGGCTGTACATGTATACTTTAGAAGGGAATTTCATAAGACACTACATATCTCTGATTTAATTGTTGTATCATATGGTATAATTTGGTATACATGTGCGACCGTTCAAACTATAATCTGATAGGTCCTGGGTATTCTTGCTTAAAGCAAGAAACTATATCACTGAACATATGATATTGTAATTGTTTATTGGCTGTACATGTACAATTTGTTAAAGGAGACCAATAATGTAGTTTCACAACATTATAGGATTTGGTCGGATTGGAAGGCTGGTTCTACGGGTAGCAACTTCTAGGGATGATTTGGAAGTGGTGGCAGTGAATGACCCTTTCGTTGATGCCAAATACATGGTAGGAAAGTCTGTTTCTGTTCCTTCTGCTTAGTAAGATTTGCATTTGTATGGAGTATGATTTGATGTCTGTTTATTTGTTATTCATCCCCCTATATTCAGGCATATATGTTTAAATATGACTCAACACATGGACCTTTCACGGGAACCATTAGAGTTCTGGATGATTCAACTCTTGAAATCAATGGCAAACAGGTTAAAGTTACCAGCAATAGGTATTGGTCTCTCATTGAACACTGAAAAAAGGATTACAGCCCCCCATCATATATTTTTTTTTCTCAGTATCTGATGCATTGCCGTACAGGAACCCAGAGGACATCCCTTGGGGTGATTATGGTGCTGAGTATGTTGTTGAGTCCTCTGGTGTTTTCACAACATTGGAAAAAGCAGCTGCACATAAGAAGGTCGGTGTAGTGTCTCCTTTTTGCTGTGCGCTCATCTCTGTTTTTTTTTTTTTTTTTGATGGCCACATTTATCTTACTGTAAATATTACTTCTTTCTTTTAGCTGTCAGTCATATTTGCAATTTCTAGTCTTACTGTATATTATGACAAGTGTGTGTGCACTTAGACTAATCATGTTAATGGCTTTTCTGCAGGGAGGTGCTAGAAAGGTTGTAATATCAGCTCCATCAGCAGATGCGCCGATGTTTGTAATAGGTGTAAATGAGAATACATACAAACCTCACATGGATGTCGTCTCTAATGCAAGCTGCACCACCAATTGTCTAGCCCCATTGGCAAAGGTGTGGTTTGACTTCTGTTTTCTGTTCGCTTCTTTGCTGACAAATTTTTTTTTTTCTAAGAAAAAATATTGATGTTCCCTTGAAATAGTGACCTTATTGCAATATATTAATGTTCCTTATGAGTTTATTTTAGATCTTCAACTGTTGCATATTAAATTCATTTTAGTCTGCCTTCAGAACATACATAGTTTACAATTTACATTGTTCTGGAAAAAATCTTGAATTTCAATCGTGATCAAATACAAGGCTAACAACAAAGAGAGCCTTTTGTGCAGTCAAACTATGTTGGTCGTGTATGATGTAGAACCACCAAGGTTCAGCATAGGCAAAATATATTATGTACTAGTAACATAGAATGCAAAGTGAGTTAGGTGTTCAAGTACGCATTAGAATTTTAATGACTTTATATGCTCTTTTCTTTCAAAACAAACAAAGCTCGTATTGCTATGCAACTCATTTGGTATACAGTATACTCCCAGAGATAGTAGGAAACTGGAAGGCATTAGGTATGGAAAGTAGAGTCTTCCTTAAACGTCCACATATAGGAGGATAGTGTAAAGAATATGTTCTTTGTGATACAGAGTTTTTGTTCTAGAGGTGTTAAGACCTAATGGGATCAATAAAGTCTTGGTGGTCTCTCATAACCATGTTTAGCTTGTTGCTTGAAAGTTGAAACACTGCACTGTGATATCCACGTATGATTGCTGTTACTGCTGTTCTTTTTGAAAAAGAAAATGCTAACAGCGACCTCTTAGCATCTTAATATGAGTCCCAATAGTTCTGCTGTTGGATTCTTCCATTCTAGACCTTTTTCTGCATCCTCTTGTGTGACTTATACTTCTATCATTCTATGTTCCTCTATATTGTTTAACTGACCTTTTATGACCTAACTGGAACGTGCTTCTAGGATGTCCTATCTGAATATTGCACTCTGTTGACTTGGCTGCTTCATTATGAGAATTCTGTCTTATTATGTTCTGGTGCAGGTTGTACACGAGGAGTTTGGCATCGTTGAAGGTCTGATGACAACAGTCCATGCTACTACAGGTTCACTCTCTAAGCTTCTTGTCATGCTTCCTCCTCAAGCATAGCATGTGCTCATGTCTGCTATTTTAATAGAATAAAACCTGCCACATCTTTTGTCAGCATTGACAAAACTAGTTTTGGATTTCAGCGACTCAGAAAACTGTTGATGGACCATCGATGAAGGACTGGAGAGGAGGTCGTGGAGCTAGTCAAAACATTATCCCTAGCTCTACTGGTGCTGCAAAGGTATGATATGGATAATTCAGAAAATAAGGATAAAAGGTTTACATTTTCAGAGTCTGAACTCTGAATTCTTCACTTCACTGTTGCTTTTTACTTCATCATCTGGAATCCAGTGCAATAACAATATCTAATTAACCATGTAGTTCCATTTGGTGATTTCTCTGAAATGTCTTTGTCAAAATAGAAATAAGGCCAACTAATTGAAGTTTATAAGCCTGTATGTTTCTGATTGAAATAGGAAAATTTAGTGCAATATTTCAATGATTAAAGAAAAACAGAAAAAGGTTATTGTGAATTTGATAATTTTCTACATGGCAAAATTTTCTCTGAGAAGTGCTAATATTTTTGTTTCGTAACAAAGCACATAATTATGTCCGCACTCCACAGTGGTATTCAATTGTTAGCTACATCATAAAATGAAAAAGACTCAAGGATTAACTTGACCTCGAATATTAAACGAGATCTTGAAGCCAAAAATGAATATATAGGGTAAGCTATTATAAGCTCATCTTTTGCTGAAGTGAAACATATGTTTATAGGCTGTTGGAAAAGTCCTTCCTGAACTCAATGGAAAACTTACTGGAATGGCATTTCGGGTTCCAACACCAAATGTTTCTGTTGTGGATTTGACTTGTCGACTTCAGAAAAGTGCTAGCTATGAAGATGTTAAAGCTGCTATCAAGTATGTTATCTAATTATATAATAGAATGTGGCTGTTCCGCATTCCCTTGACTGCTAATGCCTGAACAAGTTTTTCTTTTCTGATGGGTGAAATGTTTTCTGACGTGCCTTTGACTTGGCAATGTTTGTATCACAGATTTGCTTCAGAGGGTCCATTGAAGGGTATTCTCGGATATACAGAGGATGATGTAGTCTCAAATGATTTTACTGGTGATACAAGGTAGGTTGATGCTATAATCATATATAAAGATTCCAGTTTCTTTGATGTGTGCAACGCTCAAAGAAAATGCTTATAACCCTGACATAGTTAAATTCAAGCTACTACATTCTCCAATCAATCTAAGTTACCATCCTGTCTTTCAGTTCCTGTTAACTGAATGGGATGGTTGCCACAAGAAATTAATGGAGTGCAAATTTTTTGACCTGTCAGTTCAAACTTTCTGTTGCGTCATATGAGTATCACTTTACCCGACTTGCAAACTACTTCCTCTGTTCTAGGTCAAGCATATTTGATGCCAAGGCTGGGATTGCACTGAGCTCCTCATTTGTGAAATTGGTTTCATGGTACGACAACGAATGGGGATACAGGTATGCTTCATGTCACTTAGTTCCTCGCTTGTTTTTTTCTCAAAGTCACCTGCTTCTGTCTCATACTTGAATAGTTGTATGTTTCCAGTTTGTAAGTGATACCTAACAAGTTCTCCCTTCTGCCTCTTGTAGTAACCGAGTTTTGGACTTGATTGAGCACATGGCATTGGTGGCTGCCATTTAAATCTTCCGAAGCAAGGAAGAGGAGTGTTACCTCTCTTGCAATATTGTCAGTGAAGGGGAGATGATTTTGAATTAGGTAGAGAGATTGATGCTATATAGCATAATTTTGTTCATTTTTGCTCTGTACGCCCATGGCTTGTAAGATGCCAGCTATTGATAATAAGGATTGGCGAGAGCTGCAGCCATAACCTGGTGGCACTATATGTAGAATTGCGGTTATGAATTTTTGTATTAGTGGCTTCATTTTCTCTGAATTGCTTATGTGGCCTCGTTTCGAAATAATTCTTTGTTTCTCTTATCAAGCATGTTCTCACATTTAGCTTCAATTCCTCTTTGGCCCAAGGGAATTGTTTTGCTATCTTGTACCTTTTAAGGTCGTTGTTACAATGATTTAATCTTCAATGTGCAGAAAAAAAAAGCATCTTCTATTTGCGAAGATAAACAAAAGCCTGACGATACCATACTACTTGGTCATCGTTCAGCCACACATGTGGCAACTTCACACACCTCAATTTCTATCGTGTATTTAGCGTCAGATCCACCAGTCAGTTTTTCTAATATGATTATGGCTAGATGATTCATTGTTAGACTAAATTTAGGAATATAAGTTTTATGGTGTATTTCTAGATGTGGAACTCACCATTTTGTCCATTTCATATCTATACTAATATATTAAAAGGAGTTCTTCAACAAGTAACTCTGTCATGTGGCACTATGCTAAGAGTGTTTGCTCTATTTAAACATATATATAATAAAAAAATTTGAAAATGCATGTTATAAGATTTGGTTTTATGATCTCAAGTTTATATATTAAAGTGTTAACCAACTAATGTTTGATAAAATTTTTAAATCAAAATATTAATAAATGAAAATTTTAATTAGCCGGGACATAATCCGGTTCTAAAATTTAGTTTAAATATTTAAAAGTTAGATGTTCTTTTTATACAAATAGAAATCTCATCAAAGAAATCAGGCTTCTTAAATTTTTTTCTATATTATTTTTTGAAGACCTAAAATCAAAGCAAAATTACATATAGATTTAAATACTTCCATACCTTCAAATATTGTTTTTATTATTTTTCTTGCTTCCATGGTAGATAAAAATGACTTAGATATCAAACAAAAATTCTTCTCATAATCTTTGTTGCTTCCATGGTAAAAGGCTTGGTTGCACCATAATGGTGGGGGAAGTGAGGGGTGAAGCAAAAGGCTAGAGGTACCAAAGTAGATACCATGATCATGGTGAGGGTGGGGTATTGAGGAATCTAGATAACATAAATGGATTCAGGGTTGCTGAAGAAGGCTTCTACGCTCTAGCTACTTATTTGAGGAGCTTTTTAGGAAACATTCCGTCTATGTAGAACAGGGACTTGAAGCAAAATAGGGAAAAAAAAGTTTAACAAAGTTATAGTTGTGCTTTGATTGAATGATGCTTCATGTGCATGTTTTAAAGTGACACTATGAGAAAGTGGGAGAAACCAAGAAGGGTAAAGAGAGGAAGAAGTTAGGACCAATTATTTAGAAGAATAAATTGGGTAATTCAGCCAAAGGTAGTGGTCCTCTTAAAAGGCCAAGCACCCCCAAGCACCCGGTGTGGGTATCAGGAATTAAGAAGATAGAGTTGAAGAGAATTATATATGCACCCAAAATTTGCTCTGTCGCTATATACCTCCAAGAGGTCATTTAATAATGAGAATGCACAAATATATTTGTAGCATATATACTTTGAATAGAATTTGGAGACTTGCACAGAAATAAAATATTAGGCATTGAGGTCAATGGTGCTGGTAAAAAGGTAGCAACTATGAGAGGAAGCCCAAGTGCATAGATGATAAAGAGCTAAGAAGAGTTCTTTTAAAACAAAGGACCATCCTGAGGTCATTTGATTTGGCTTTAGAAGTAAGTCTTTCAACAGTTTGCACAGATGGTTGAAGAGAGGAATTTTAAAGAGTCACATAAACTCAATAGAACTCGCACTTACACCCAAACTCAGAGTAGCAAGGATGAAGTTTGTGCTATCCCAAATCATACGCAAAACCATCACAGAAGGCAAAACATACTTCAACATTGTTTCACATAGATGAAAGTGGCTCTTCATGAGCAAAATCACACAAAAATTTA
The DNA here is from genome assembly GCF_026745355.1 of Beta vulgaris subsp. vulgaris. Lineage (NCBI taxonomy): Eukaryota > Viridiplantae > Streptophyta > Magnoliopsida > Caryophyllales > Amaranthaceae > Beta > Beta vulgaris. The sequence goes on from NC_079203.1 coordinate 24,210,058, forward strand.
CCTTCTACTAGAGGAGGAAGACCCTTACAAAGCTTGTCAATTCAAGTTTTTCATCACAAAAGGGACGTTCATAGGTGGCATAGCAAGGACAACGAGTCAATACTATGGGATGGTAAATTGGGTATTTGATCTTCACGTTTGTAGATGAGATGGGAGCCCAAAGGAATTCATGCAACATACCAGAATGTGCTATATATGAGATTAAATCAAATTATAACATAATAAGGGAAACCATTAGGGAAATTATCATCACTGACTTCATCTAGGAACCATCGCAACAATGGCCAACAGCTATAGGTTGCAAACAGATCTAGATCCAACAAGACAATATCAGGTTTGATATCCAACCAGATGATCCTATTTTTCTGGAAGAATCAAGACTAGATGACTTTGAAATCACCCTAATATGACAACCCGCTCAGTCCCTATACCTTAACATATTGGGGGTTTAAGAGCTGTACAATCAATATAACACCAAACATTTCCTGACATAGTGGACAAATTGGAAAAAAGTGTAGAGAAAACATGCAATTGCTACGATCCTAAGATAATCAATTACATATGGTTGCAACTCATGTATGCTATAGTAGAGATTTTAAATGTCAAAGGGGAAAACAACTACAGGAATGCACGCAAAGGAAGAAGAGAATGAATAGATTAGGTCTACTACCAACTATTGTTGACGTCTCAGATTGGCGAATGACACAGTCAACATCTTAAATCGTTAGTATATTGTAACTGGACTAGAGCCATTGAATGAAGTACAACGTCAACAAAACATAGATGAGTAGTAACAACATCATATTAAATGGTGGAAAAGATATCACATTTTCTATTGTATTCACTCAAGTTTTGGAATATGTTCATCGCTTGGTTTCCATAAGGGCTAGAGGAAGAAAACATATTTAAAGCGAATTTTACTTTTCCCCATCACAAAGTCCCCAATCAATAATATGAATATTTATATAAGACCTCATAAATCGAGTCTAACCATCTTAGATTGGAGGGATATACTAGTGCTGAACTTCGATTCATCGCTCCAAAACTACTTCAAATTGCCTCAAGAAAACATGAAATTACATCTCTACCCTTTTCTTTTTCCCTAAACCCCCACCACCCCACCCACCAGCCACCTCCTGCCACCACCACCCATTGCCACAACCACCCACCAGAATCATCCACCTTCCCCCCACCCCACTAGCCACCCCTTCAAGGACCCACCATACACTATATTAATCCCCCTCTCTCTCGTTCTTCTTCATCACTACATACTCAACCTAAGTCCAACAATGGCAGTCACAACTCGCCACCACCTTCGCCTCATCATCGGTCTCGGCCTCCCCAACCACCACCACCTTAGCCTCATCGTCGGTCTCGGCGCACAATGGTCACCACCACTGCAAAGCCGGCGAAATTTTTTTAGCACCATGGGCGAATGTCCGGCCCGGACGTTCACCCCATGGCCCGAACGTATGGCCCGGACGTTCGAGCCATGGGTGGAACATCCAACCCGAACATTCGCCCCATGGTCCGAACGTCCAGGCCATACGTTCGGGCCATGGGGTGAACGTCCGGGCCGGACATTCGCCCATGGTCCTAAAAAAATTTCACTGACTTTACAGTGGATGGCAGGTGGCAATGGGGATGTAGGTGATGGTAGGTGGTGGTGGATGGTGTGGAAAAGAGAAAAGGTAAAATGGTTTATAAAAATAAACTTGAGACGATTTTAAATAATTTAGGAACGAAGTTTAACCATCCTCATATTAGTCACAGTAAGAAGTCCAATAGCCATAACAGACAATCATGTAAACATAATTCATGTTGACCTTATTCCTCATTGAGGATTAGTTAAAGTCCTCTCACGTCACATAGTTTTTATTCAAATGCAGTGGCAATAAAGTCAGCTAATCGAAACCAACACGAATGTCTCTTTAGTGAAACCCTCTAATACAAGTGGTGGCATATAAATGAGCTAAAATCTAAACACGTGTTCAGTCACAAACTTTTGTCAATCATAGGGAGAAACCACTTCAAAAACAAAAATAAGTTCCTCAAAAGATCGTTTAGACAAAGTCAAACAATGTTTTCAGAAAACCAAAAAGGGAGTAATTAATTAGGGGAATTATGAACAGTCAAATTAGGTAAGATATGGTTATTCAATTTATAGATTAGGTTGGTGAAAATATTAAAGTCAAACAATGTTTTCAGAAAACCAAAAAGGGAGTAATCAATTGCAAATATTATGCTTAATCAGCATTGCCTTGCAATCAACTTCAAAAAATGTGTTTTTGACTAAACAAATGGCTGAAGATGCATCCTATAGCACCCTTCTAAATTTGCCACAAAACACTCCTAAAAAAAGTACGAAAATAATGCTCCCACAGCCTGAGATGCAGGAGAGGAACTCTTACTGGATTCAGTTACAGAAACATGACAGCACATTTAATTTCTCGAAACACGACAGCACATGTTGACCCAAAAGTCCCAAATATGAATAGATTTAACAACAGTGAATCTCCTGAGAAGCCCAATTATTTATTCAGGTACAGGATACAGACACCATATGAACAATACGAGAGGACAACGCACTTTCAGACGTACAAAATGCTCGTTCTTCCGATGTGCTATTTCCACCCCAGTTGAATACTGCTAAGAGTAGAATGGAGCAACAGGGTTCAATTGTTCAAATAATTCTGAGAAACAACGTAAACTTCCCCAATAGAATCTGTCCAATTGACCTATGGTCATCTTTTTGCCATCATTAACTTCTTTGGAGGACACCATTCTCGTATAAATATTCAACAAATTCATCAATGAGATACGGCCAAGCACCTTCGGCATCGTAATTAGACAGCTGTGGATCTACTGTCTGCAAAACAAAAAGCGTGAACATGAACAAGCTTATCAACCTTACTCATTCACAAAGGAAGCAAATTCACATTCGCAAAGCTCTGATCCAATAGAAAGGGTACTCTTCAAGAATATTGTGGAGCTTAGAGTATATGTGAAGCTTCAGTTTTTTAACTACAATCTTTCTTAAAGAAAAGGGAAACAAGCAACAAAAATGTTTCTTTTCTGGTGACCATTTCTATTTCTTATACAATCCCCATCTCACAGCTGCAAGTTGCCAATATAATCTTTGAAAACCACAGCAGAATATTTACAGGGCAAATCTTAATTGGTGCTGCTGCTTTTAGCGATAAAATTGTCTTTAGAAACTGCCTATAGAGCCTCCGGATCGATTCGGAAACTTTTACTATTATTTCTGTTTCCGAATTGCAGGCAAATGAGAATTTCAGTGCTTCACCCTTCCTAGAAAGCAGGGGTGTTAAAATGTTGATGCTTTGATTGTCTAGTGCTTGATTTTAAGGTCGTTGAGGTAGGTGGTAAGAGGTTTCAAGTTCTAATGCTGTACAACTCAAATTCTCTCTAATTGCAAAAATAAGTTGCCAAAATAATCTATAATATCAAGCGATCAATGATAGTGCTTACACAAAACATTTCCCCTAGAAGTGCAATGACAATATAATCACTGGTAGTGTACGTGTTCGAAAATACAGCTTGAGCTCTCAGGGCCCTATTGTATTAGACTTCCTCTGCTTGATAGACAGTAAAAGTAGAAGATAGCACAATTCTGAAATCACAAATTCTTTTCTGAGATGGGTATGCAGTAACTTTTTGTCCTAAATGGGCACTTACATAAGAGTGACAAGTTACCCATTTAGGGTTAAAAGTTACCCTTTGTTTTAAAGTGACCCCCTCTTGACTTGAATTATGACCCAATTCGACCGAAAAGTGAGCCATATTGGCTTAAAGTGAATTGGTCTGACAATAAATATATTGTACACCAGGTTCACAGAACAGTAATTTTTAAAAAATGAAACACCATACAAACACACACTAAATTATTATGTTAGACCAAATTTCCCGAAAAAACAGCTCCACACAATTGCGGCAGTACAATCAATGATCAGAATAAAGAGGCAAAAGGAGCAAAACAAAAGCTATTTCTTACTCTCACAAACTCCAGTAGTTGAGCCCAGGTGTCTCTCGAAATAGCCTTATTATGCCGGTCCTAGGATCAGAGACAGAATCAAACAAGACTTAAGACAGTTAGAGAATATTCTTCAATTAAAGATGAATAAATAGCACTTCTGTGGTCAGGTAACAGAAAAATGTGAAATTGCAAAACAATTTAGTATATAAACCTTTGAACCAGAAAAGAAGTCTGAACTGAGATTACAAGAACACAACTATGCAAACTTTCTTGCCAAGCCCCTACAATGATCTAGAATCTACATGCTTTAACATCTATTAACTGGACCACAATATCATTTCAGGACAAATTGAACAAGAGAAATTGCATTTCTTAACATATATTACCTGCAAAAACTGACACCAATTATCAATTAGTGGCCACGGCCTTTCAGCGAATAGTAGTTGCCACATCCCAATTGCTGTATCCAATGCCAAAGACTTCTGACCCTGACATTGCAAGAATGAAACGATGCTCAATCAATAAACATAAAAAGAGCAACTCAAAGCATAAAAAGGATAAGCTTCTAATTATATTAGGCCAGCTTGAAATCTTGATGATCAAAATAAGCCAATAGAAACTAAATTTGTGAAGAAACTGATCCACAAAAAAAATATCTGTACTGACAGTTTTTTGACTCATCAGACTCCGTATGACCATATATGTAACCACATCAGATGGATCAGTAACTTAATTACCTTCTCCTTAGCCCACCCAAACGCAAAGATGTATATATCACGAAACTTTTCTGGCAATTAGAAAGAAGCATAAATCATTTAACAGCAGAAAAAAGAAATTTATGTATCTCCAAAAGTTGCTAATAGTAAAAAATTATCTGAAAAGAAAGAAAACAGCGATAATTTGTGTTATACGTTCATCTTTCAGCTCAGAACGCATGTATGGTACCCTTTCCTTGAGCTTCTCCAGGGAATCAATCCTGCTAATAAAAATTGAACTTCTAATGAGCCTTAGAAAACCACGTATTTAAAGAGGCATGAGGATCAAATGATGGATAAATCAAAAAGAATAGCCAACACTTGCCCTAGTGCTTGCAATCCACCAATGAATTCTTGTTTTGAATATTCACACATTGTTGCAGCCTTCATATGCCAGGAGATAACCAGCTGAAGCAACCATGAATCAAAAGAAAATAGTCAAAAGTCAATTGCAGAAATGACAACTGTAGGGCAACTATAAAATTTACTTAAGACAAATGATTATGAGGCCAAGATGAACCCCTTGAGAATTTTGCATAAACAACAAAAGAGATCCAATATAGATACATCAACACGATACCTCTAATAAAGCTTCCACTACAAGGGGGATTGAGGTTGGATACATGCAACATACCCCTAGTCTCCTCCCATAACAAAGAAGCTATTTAATTGACCCTTTAATCCAATTTGTAGCAAGATGTGCTACTTCGCAACAACAAAGACACGGATTTTTTTACTAAGTCATATATATGGTCCACTAAATTCAAATGCCAAAGTACAATGAATCTTTGACTTCATTGAAAATAGACCCAAAGAGATCCAATAGACAAATGGAACATAATACGTCTTCACCAAACACTGCGTGGATCGCACATGAGCTTCATGAAAGTAACAACTACATCAGATTTCAGTACTTTCCCCTCGGGTTCCCCCCACCCCACCCCAAAAAAAGAAAAATCTTCTATATTCTGATACTTGCGGTTGCTTCATACAATCAATCTTCTAGAAGTGAATGGCTCCTCCTCTTCATAATCAATTTTCTGGAAATGGACAGCAGTAGTCTAGAATCTATTTGCCTCATTGTAGATAACATAATTTCACTTGTAGGGTGTTCTCAATCAACTGAAATTGGTTATCTAAACTTCTCTGAACATATTGTAGTTGTGAATTGAACTTTTTGGAGCATATTACTCCCTCCGTCCCATAATACTCTTTACACTTTCCTTTTTTATCTGTCCCAAAATACTCTTCACACTTCTATTTTGGGATATGACCCACTATTATTTTAATCATTCTACCTTTTAACTATTGGCCCACACTCTCTCTCCTCTAAATAAACTAATATCTCTCTTATTACCTACCAACTCTAATCATGGCCCACATTCTCTCTCATTAAAATAAATGATACTACTATTACTAATTACTAACTCCTATCACATCAATTTTCAATAAAATAACAACTGATAACCAAGCAACAACTTATCATCTAAAACTATGTACCTTGATAAGTGTCAAGAGTATTATGGGACGAGGGAGTAGGACTAATCTGAACTCATTTAATTTCTAAAATTAGTCGAAATAATTTGAACATAACACTACCTTAGCTTACAAAAAAATTGTTTTCTTTTTTAAACCAATAGCCATCACTTCACATTTTCATTTTCTATATCCAAGATAGATACATTACACCTCTTCTCAATACTCATTTTAGTTTCCATCTTAAATCAACATAGCCATCCATGAAAGGTAACTATCTTGGGATAGGGATACAAAAGCTTGAAGGTAAAAACACACATCTTAGTTCAAGGAAAAGTAAGAAGTTAAGTATCAACGTTGTTTACCAATGGCAACTACCATCTACCTAATCTCCAACTTCTTAGTACGCTTTCAAAAGGTTAACTAGAGACATCCCAGAGCGCAAAGTGAAAATTAGTTGCCATCAAGTGCAAAAGGTGGCTAAGACTTATATCTTAATGTTACAAAGCAACACACAGAATAAGAAAAGCCTAGTAATAGGGTTTAAGTCCTACCTTATCATAGAATTCCAAATTCAGGAGTCTTTTGTGGTGTATAACTGGGGGAAGAGAAAATTACAAAATCACATTCTACCTTTAGTAGTTATAATAGACATAACTAGAGTATGCTCTAATAATTCTGAGTAGTTTTTGTTTCCTGATGTTATCCGAGTCATATTTATTGAGGTTTCAGAATAGGACTTCAATGTTATCTTACAGCCAGCCAAATTTTAACAACTTCTAACAGGAATCAGTAGACTTTCGTGCGCAATTCTACAAGCTCTATCAAAAATGTGGCCATGAGGACGGACCAAACAACCTTCTCCAAAGATCAACCGGACCCATCTATCTCACCAAAATCTCCAAAATTATCCCGAACCCAAGCTTGCTTTTCTAACCCTCAAAGAAAATATTTCACCAAATGCACTACTCATATCTAGTAGCATAAACTCAAATTCAAACAAAACCTTGCAACCAATCGCATCAAATTGGACCCCATGAACCAAAAACCTAACATAAACGCCTAAACAATAACCTCGAGTAGGCACTTTAGTCTTCAATGGTTCAACCTCTGTCAAAATTGACTGACTGTACCAAGTACTGTAATTCATAAGACCATTAAATTAATCATATAACCCTTGATCGATTCGAGAAAATTTAATCAATTCGAACCCCACCTCAATTGATTTCCTATTGTTGCAAGATGTAGATTGTACATCAATTGAAGACCAAGGCCTTTGTAAGCGACACAAATATCGTTTGGTAGTGTCGTGTGAGCAAAGAAAAAAGAGATAATATTTCCAATTCAGAGCCATAATTACCAATGCATAATTAGACACAAGTGTCAAGCAACTAGTATAGAATTCTAGGAGCAAACTAGCCGTGTAATGTTTGTGGAGAAACATAAGGCCGAATGAATTTATCTTTACAATTGGTTATATGAATTAAACCAACACGTGATAATGACTAGGCGTTTAACGGCATTTCCTCCACCTAGATTTCAAGTTCGAAGACTTAAGATACTCGAAAAGACCTAAAACTGATAGGTGCCTTCACCAAACTCTTACTGCCAAAAAGGAGCAGATGGAATATGAGATTGGTCATCTTAGGGAAGCTATACATCCAGAAAAGAGGATACAACAAACCATAAAGGTGAAAGCAAAGCAGAAAAAGAGCATGAAGTGAATGTTCTACGTGTCCTCTTGTTGAGCCTCGAAAAATGAAGGTGCTAATCAAGAGCATATGGCGAGTTTTCAAACTTGTCCTTTTATGAACCCAGTTTGTGTATCCCGAATTTCCTTATTTCATGAAACTACAAGCTCGACTATTAAGGTCTGGTGCTCACTGGTGCATCTTCGAATTTGGTGCCTTTGACATTGATCCATGAATACACGTTCCCTGATTGGTAGAGTCATCAGTAAGTGAAAGCTATACCCATGCATCCCTGCATTACCAATTTGTGGAAGTGTCTTAACCTATGCGTGGTTTAAACTTCTCCACCTTATGTTATATGAGCAATCTAGACCTTTTAGACAAGCCTTTAATGTGAGCTCATGATATTCTTCCCTTAAGATTAAAGCTATTCTTTTTTGGGGGGGGGGGAGATCAAAGCTATTATTATGGAGAATGGACATAATTCTTGTATTATTTCTCTACTATTGAGTGCAATGACGTATTCGCCTCCTCATCCTCCTCCAAATTCTTTATGCCACTTACCACTTGAGATCAATGTTGGATCTTTCACTTTCCATTGTTTGAAGAAAAATATTATCTTTCAAAGAGGGGATGATGCTAATGTTCATGTCTCACCTTACCATAAAGCAATTTATCAAAGTCTTTTGGTAGAGGGTCATGGGACTATAGTCCTCCATGTCATCATTCCCTTCATAGTAATAGGTGAAAATCAGAGTAGGTCTTGATATTGCAAAGGGTTCTTAGTTTCCTAATATTTGGATAATGTTTTAAGATATTTACTATCTTATTTAGTGTGGAACTTCAATGACATGTTTTCCCTTGGTCCTTCAGATTTAGAGGGGCTCAAATAGAATAATTGACCAACACACAGACCAACAAGTAAAATAATGAACCTAATACAAAAATTGGATAGTAAACCAAACAAATACATTGAGAAATTGAATCTTAATAATGACAAATTCAACCTTATATCACCTAGAAAAAAATATCCCAAAGTTCATATCATAAGCATCAAATATTAGAAAAAAGCTCTCAATAAATCAAACATCGTACTCTGTCCACATTTTAAACACCGACCTTAATGCTTCTCTTCACAAGTTAGTGTTAAAATATCAATTTTAATTATCGACTGCTAAAGGTTAGAAGTTGGTATAAAGTTCAATATATATATCAACTAAAAAATCTAACATCTTACATAATACCATTTGCTTTAACATGTTAGGTACAAAATTCTTGTGAAACTTAGTACACAAATAGTAAATAAAACAAAGAAGTGGTTGTTAGAGATGTGTTCTAAAAAAAAATTGATAGATAGTGATCCATATGAGAAATGGTCATTTTCTACAAATCCTAGTTCTAGCAAGATTTGTGTTGGTTTCTTAATTCTAATAGAGGAATAGGACTCTTGAAATCCTAATTCTATTAGGACTAGAACTCCTGAAATCCTAATTCTATTAGGATTAGAACTCCTAGTATTGTTAGGACTTAGGAGTATAATAGTTTAGTTTGTTCATAATTCTAATTGAGTTAGAAATCCAAATCGGATTAGGATTCCTAACTGAAGTAGAATAATAGTAGTTGGAGACTTTTGCTTGTAGGTTTTTACTATTCTACTTGGAATAGGTTTTCTTACTTTAAGCATCAGGAGTCTAATTGGGCTAGTATTAGTAAGCACCCAAGTTACAGCTTGTTCCACTTGGTTAGGAGTTGTTATTTCATTGTTATCTTGGTCTCAATTTCCTAATATCAGTATGTTTAGGGTTTTATTTTACACGCCTATATAAGGCTTTGTTATTCATTAATAAAATCAGATTTTAAATTTAAGGAATTTGCATATGTTGCATCAGTTGAGTACAAGCTAACAATTGGTTTCCGAGTAGTAAACCTAAATCAAGCAATCGAGACTTGTTTGATCATACTCTTAAGTGTGACTTCAGAGTAATATCTCCTTAGTTCCATAGATAATTCGTCCACCATTAACAAAACACCAAAAGAGATCTAAAACAGCCATGAAAATCACATGAGATAGAGACATAGAGTTGGATATAAAATTTAAAAAGGACCATAAATATTAAAATAATCAAGAGATGAGAAATTAAAATAAAAGTGGAAGAGTAAAAAAGAAGAAATTCGAAAAGAACATGGTATTGCTAATAACAGCCAAAAAATAGATATTCAAAGCTAGCATCGGTCTTGCAAAGATTTGAAGCTGACACTTAAGTAGCACCTATATGGATACAAGAATACGGGTACGGGGACAGAAAACGGCAAAATTAAAATTTCTGAAAATGTACGGCTTGGATTCGGCAAAAAAATAAAAAATAGAAAAAAAAAAGATAATAAATTTAACGAATAATATTGCATTTAATTTTTGTTTCCATAAATTAAATGGAAAGTACACTATTTCAATCACAAATAAAATTAGATTATTAAAAGAATGATGTTTCATACTTATGACTATACCCTTAATTAAATAAAGAAACTAGAGACTAGAGAGATTAATTTGTCATCTAAACTCTACCATTAAAGTAGATAACTGTATTAAAAAAAAAAAAGAAGAAGAAAAGGAAAAATGGAAGACAGGTGTAAACACACTTATAGAGTATACTAAATGAAGCGTGAGGTTTGAGGATATTTTTCTTCTTCCTTTATCCACGAGATCCCCCCCTCCCTCCTCTCTTTGGCTCCTTCTTACTCTATCCACGTTCTACTTCTCTGCACTTCTTCAGGGATTTAGATTCCAAGTCAGATTTTCTGTTAGGTTCATTTAGACAAATTCTGGCGAGCCGGCCAGAAGACGAATGGTGACTTCAACCCTTCTCAGTTCAGGTGACAGAATCGCGAATTCTCAAAAACCCTAGAATCTGAATTTTGGCCTTTAAAATTTCATTAAAGGTTGCTGGGTACGTGGTTTTCTTCTCAAAAACGTACCCAACCTGTACCCAAAATTCACCTTAGGCATCCCCAATTCCCCAAAATTAAACCACGTACCCACCCCTTTGGATTCGTTTTGGGTACGAATCCCAGGCAAATCCGTCCCGTACCCATACCCGTACCCATGATTCATAGGTTGACACATCAGAACAGCAGATAGGTAGACACACAAAAAAGAACAATAGAAAGGAAAATGAAAGATCAAGCTCTTGCAACTTACAAGGTTCGAATGCGGATCAATTTCCAGATGCATGAAAGGAAATGATGTGATATTTATGCGTGCAGAAGTATTTACATGCTATTAAGTACTCCCTCCGACCCATTTTGATTGACAAAATTTCCTTGTCAGGAAATCTCAAAATAGTTGTCATGTTTTCATTACTCCCATAATACTCTTTACACTTCTGCTTTTGGATATGACCCACTATTATTTTAATCTTTCTAGCTCATAGCATTGGCCCACAATCTCTCTCCTCCAAATAAAATAACATTTCCTCCGTTTCTTTTTAAATGCAACAAATGTACTTTTACGCATCCCTAGGCATTATTTTGACCACAAATATCTATAATTACACATATCTAAAAATTACTAAAATTACATATTATGAAAGTATGTCATGAGACGAATCTAACAAGATCCCACTTGACTATGTTTTTCATTATGTGAATCACAAATCCTAGTCAAAGTGAAAAGTGGGAATAGTGAAAAAGTACATTTGTTGCATCCAAAAAGAAAAGGAGAAAATACAACTCTTACTATCTATTAACTCTTACCATTGGCCCACACTCTCTCCACCAAATAAAATAATATTACTCCTATTAGCTACTAACTCCTATCACATCTACCTTTACAATAAAATAACAATTGATAACCAAACAGCTTATCATCTAAAACTACGTGTCTTGATAAGTGTTAAGAATACTTAATTTTTATTGGTCAAAAGTAATATAGAAAATGAAAAACATAACAATAAATGATGTTCTCTTTTTTTATATATTCCCAAAGTATGACAACTAAAATGGGACGGTGGGAGTATTAAGTATCTTAAACACGAAAAAAAAAAAAACTATTTTTTCTTTGGGGGGAGGGGCGTGTCACCCAAGACCTAACATGGGTTCCTCTAGACATAAGAGGGAAAAGTTACTAAAAATGAGTATTTCCCAAGACAAAATATTTCCCAAAAGTATGTCTAAATTCATAGCATTTACAAAAGATAAACACACTGAGTAGAGATATTTAAAGTTACCACATACCATGACAATATCTTGAGGATCAACCTACAAAAAAGTTAAATGGATCATTCAGGTAATTTTAAAAAATATGATACTTAGAGGGATAATAAGAACCTATATCTACACTAGTGAACAACCAATTAAAGAAATGAGCAGCAGAAACACAGTATTTGCACAATTTGAATAAGACTTTCAATGTTACCTTATAGAGCTTTTACTCGTTCAAAATTCTACCCAAGGTGTTAAATCATGTTTGGTGAACTAGTGATTGCATACAGCTTTACAAAACAGAGGTACAGTTTTTGGAAAAGCTAAATATATAGCTTTTGTAGGTAGAGGCAGCTTTTTGGATGTTTGAAATTAGATAGTTCTTGTAGGTAGAGGCAGCTTTTGCACTCACTTTAAGAATTTTACTTACCAATAACTAATTTATTGAATGCTAATTCTTAATAGTGTTATCTTGACAACTAATATCTAACTAATAGCGAGTATATCATCTAATAGCTAATTTTTTCTGAACAGCATCTTGGACGATCCACTGAGCAGACAAAATAACTTGTTCCAAACAGACAGACCTTAATATCATTGCAGAGATTAGTGATACCGTCAGCCATTATCATGTCACCATAAGGATCTGTAATACATGTCAGAAAACATTGCTGGTAAGAATGAAACAGATACGGTGTGCAAAAGACAGCCACGTTATGGCAGTTAAAAGCAGCTAATTGATGAGTTTAGCATAGCATGTGCTGAAGATGAAAGAGACTGTTTAAGCAACAAAAAAAAAGTTAATTTAAATTAAAAAATGATATCGTATAATAATTGCACAGAACAGACGATAAACAAAAAAATGGATAAAAATTATGATCAGTAATCTAAAAACATGCCATGCCTTTATATTGGTTAAAAAGCTCCTCCAAATGCTTAGAATCAGTAAATGACTTGATCTGAGGCTGACTGTAGAATACATCAAGTGCTCCTTCTAGGTGCCAATCACCAGCCTTCAGTGCTTGATGAGCAACCTTTTCACTACATTTAAACACACACACACACACAAACATTCTGTCAGTATAGCAACTAATTCAGAAAAAACTTTGGAAGAGAGCAATGCCAGAAATATGGCTTAACATCTAACATCACCTTGTTGTAGAATAATCATCTATGCAACACAAAATATTTTCCAAAAGTATATCCAAGTAAATGGACAGCTAGCTAGAACAAAGCATACCAAGATAACCAGAAGAATACAAACCAAAAGGCAGTTTAAGCCAGCTGGATATAAAACAAATCTTATTTCAAGCTTTAGTCATTTTCTTGAGGGATTTGTCTAATAGGCAAGTTGGTTAAAACCTAGGATATCTGTGAGCGTGCCAACAGGCTCCCGAAAGGAGGCAATTATCCACAACATAGACAATATTAACTTTTTGTCTATAAATACTTACCAAGTAATTAAGTGCTCCATCAAATTTAGATTCTGGATAAATGACATGATTTTCAAAGCTTTATAGTTTTAAAAATTTGGTAGCTATGGAATTTAAACCAATGAAAATTTCAAATTTTATAAGCTACATATGTAATATGTAATCTTTAACCTTCTAAACTGCATAACTTCATTCATTCAACTAAGAGAGGATCTCAACCCTAAAGATGTAATTTTTCCCATGAGGATACGACCATGTACTAAAAAGTTTTTTATCACAAAAATCTACATTTAATAAGCTAATTAATCTTAGCTTTAGCTTTGAGTAAATAACTTAAAGAATGGTGTTAAAAACCCCAAAATCATAAATTTCAAGTTTCTCTACTTGTTCAAACAGGTTCTCTAAATTCATTAAGGCGTTGCTTGCCAACTAGGGAGTAACCGATAGCTTGATTTGACTAGCTAATCTTATCATCTCTTTGTATGGAAGTGTCTTGAGGAGGCGTTTGGTTCATATAGTGGTATGGGTTTGGAATCAGGAATGAAACCAAGGTGGTATAGGTTTCGAACTTGATACCTCATACCACATGTTTGGTTTTATTTGGGAATGCATTATTTTTCTTCTATTTGATACCTTGAGGTATTGGTATGAGCCATACCCACCTCCCCGTTGGGTTTCTAAACCCCATACCTTATGGGTTTGAGGTATTGGTTTTAAATTTATTAATTTTGTAAACAAACACTAGGTATGGGTTTTGCTCATTCTAAACACGTACCTCATACTAGAATCATATGAACCAAACGTCCCCTCAGAGATATTGATACCAGTTTGGCGGTGTAAAATGACCACTAAGGATATTCAAGCAATTTATTATATTGGAATTTCCTTTATTAATGTTGTACATTTATATTGTGTGTTTAATTAATTGGAAATATACATACAAATATTGATACTCCACTTGATACAAAATTTACACACATAAACTGTAGACACTATTTTATGTAGCTAATGATAATATTGTCAATTTTTTCATGAAATCTAAATGCAAAATATCATACATACAACCCTTGAATCGTGGAGAACAAAATGATCTAGCAACGTATTCCACTTAATATGAAATTGTAATAATTAATCCTTAGAAACCTGAACGTGATTCTTCGATATATGCTAGGAAAAAAGTCTCCACTTTGCATTGGATTGGAACTTATTTACCCACATACCATCTACATAGGATATGTATGTGTTTTTGTTTCACATTAGGCTAAACTGTCAGCTCAGGTAGTGGTTTAATGGGGAAAACCACTAACTAAAACTGCTAAGTTAGCAAATTTCCCCATATAATCACCAATGATCATTACAGTAAATTAAATGAGAGTTCTGTGGATCAGTATTTGGTGAAGAGATGGTAAAATCCATCCATTGTACTACACAAGAGCCTAGGCTAAAATCTCCATAAAAGCAACTACTCTTTTCCTTTTTTGAGATTTTCCTCTTAATATGGTCCAAAATGAAGAAACATTGCCTGTTTCCCTGCTCTCCAGTTTTGAATATTAACATGCTGACTTGCTTCAAGTTTTCTACAGGCTGCTTTACTTACATACATATCACTAGTCTAGATATAGGCTGTTTTGAAAACCCTTATCTTGCACTAAAAATTGAATTTTTCTTTGGTTTGGGAATTCGGACTAAACTGCTAACACAAGTAGCGATACTGAAGAAACTGCTTCCTGAATTAGCGATTTGTTTTGAAACCAAAAAGGTTTTGGACTTTCCTGATCCTACATGAACGGAATCCTGGTAAATATTGATAAAACCAATGCATAGTGGGATCTTTTTTTATGTTTTATCCTTTTAAAAGAAAAAGGTTCAAGGAACATTGATAAATTTAGAGCATCGTACAAAAAAAAACACCAAATGATCATGTAAAATTCAAACAGTAAATTTTTTTTTGGCATCTTTAGGACATAAGATATCAATATTTCTTCTAGCTTTGAAGGCATTTAGAACATTTATCTTCTAGAATAACAAAAAAAAAAAACCAAATGATCACTTTGCACTCCTTTTATCTTAAAGAGATGGCTATGGGAGCTTTTTGAGAATTAGAGTATTGGCACCAATCCTCTCTTCCAATCTTCTATCTATTAAACACACATAATAGAGGATTTGTCTAGTCATACCTTTAAAATGGCGCCCAAACTTCTCAATTTTACCCAATCCTGTACCTCTAAATAGGGCCTATACATCCTTCCTGAATTCTGAAATGTTATATAAGGGATTTATAATTTTAAAACGACACAATTCATTTTCAAGAAGTTCTATTTCACAACTGAATATTGTGGAAGGATTGTAGCTATATCCTTTCAGTTATTCTAGCTTTCAAGGCATTTATTTACCAACCCCTCCCCCTCCCACAGAAAAAAACAAGTAGGAGAATCACAGTGGCATCATTTCCTAGAAAACGTATGCCAAAATACATCATGTTGTAACATGCAATTCCTTTCAAAGTGGAATACTAAAAACATCTTTGCAACAGCCCAATGAGCAATCACCCCAATCCCCTAAAAGCACCTCAAAAGGGGGGAAAAACACTGAAACTTCATTTTGCCTCTCTTTTACCTGCTATGGGATATCTTCAGTTGTTGTATGTACTCTAAAATTTTCAAAAATGGGAATTGTTTCAAGTAAAAAATATAGAAAACGAAGGAAGTGAAGTACATCTTATTTGTTGTGAAGTAGAGGCAAGGCCACTTTGTTCCAAAGATCAAAAGTTTATATCAAAATATATTCTCTTTACGATTCCGAGGAGCCGAGGACGACAGGGGTAAGGAGTTTCCAAACATTCAATAGTCAGATTATAACTCAGGCAAAAGGATCCTTTTTTGCAATTGTAGAAGTTAGAAGCTCACATGAAAATCGTACATTGACCCCTCTTATCCTACCTCAATTGAGAGCTTTGTCAAAAACATTTGGGTAATCCTTCGCTATTTCACAAAGCGATACTCAAGAAGACCAGTTATATCCGATAATCTACCAAACCTCATCATATATTCAAATTTCAGACCCACATAAAACTACATAATCACACAATAATAATCCTAAACACCACTCAACTATTCAGCCATTTTCAAAATTATCAGCACAAACACAGGGACGTCTCATAGGGCGTGCAAAGTGACCTACACTAGAGCATTACCTGACACCAGTTATTTGCATAAACTGCTGAAGTTTGTCACGATGTCCTCTTCCTAGTTTGTTCTGCCAATGGAACACCCACAAATCATGTAATATTTAATCAATGAAGCACCCACAAAATTCCATGTAATTTCCAACCAATGGAACACCAAACGCAGAGAAAAAAATTTAAAATATAAAATAAACTGACAGAAAAAAAAATTGCATCACAAAGGGTACCTTTTTTCTTTTGAGTAGAATCACAAAGGGTACTTAACAACTAGCATAATCTCATACCAAATAAAACCAAAAAAAAAAAAAAAAAGCATACCCATAAAAGGAAAAAAACATTAAAGCAAGAAAGACCCTGGATTTCTAAGAGAAAATGAGAAGAAACACTTGAATTTTAAAATTTTATATAGTTTTGCTAGTTAGATCATTAACTAAAAATGGAAAATATAAATGGGGAGAAAGATCTAAATTTAGAGAAGTACTGACCATATTTGAGATAAATGAAAAGGCCCTAATTCTGGGGGATAATGGTAACTCCAAAGGAGGGAGAAGTGAAGGTAGTGGCAGAGTGAGAAGACGAGACTGGGAGCTTGCTTGCTATAAAGCTAATTTACGTGACTACGCCTCTCTCTCGTCTCTCAATCTTTCTTGCTCTCTTTCTTGTTGGGTGCTATGGTCGCTGGATTAAATTTTCTTTTGTAATAAGGGGAAATTTTTACAAGTTGGTGGGAATAATCAATTTGTCAAGGGAGAGAATCGATAGAGGTGATCATTTTGGCCCGGTCCGGCCCGTTTTTGGGGCGGGTTTCGGGCTGAATTTTTCGACCCGCGGGCCAGGCCCGGCCCGGCCGTATTTTTTTTTTGCTTTGGGCGGGCTTTGGATAAGCCAAAAACGACTTTTTAGTCTATTTTTTGGCCCGCAAAAGCCCGCTAATTTAGGCCCGGAATAGCGGACTTTGGACACAAAAATTCGGCCCGCAATATAGGCCCGGCCCGACCAATGGGCAAAAAATTTTGGCCACGGCCCGGCCCATGATCACCTCTAAGAATCGATCTCAGGATCTTCTAGAACCGGGAAAGAAAGCTTATACCATTAGGTTATTCCTCACTTTCATGATCGCTGGATTAATACACTCATGGTACGAGCTTCCACATTTGTCCCAAATTAGTATATACACACATCCGTAGGATGAACATCATATGCACGACGAACAACAAGCACTAGAATATGAACATACATATCAATATCGATATATGTACTAATAGAGATGTACATATGTTCATTTGACTTGTTAGTCATGTACATCCGTTCATTTGACTTGTTATTCATGTACATTTGGCTTGTTAGCCATGTATATATGAGCATCATGCTTTACATACAAGATGTGCACCATCTAGGCGTTGCACATATGTTGTTTGGTTTTAGAAAGTTGTTTTAAAAGTTCTACTACTATTTCCTATAACATAAGGGAAGGGGGATGAAGATGGTGTCCTCCGCTGAAAATACTAAATTACTCTTAATGATATAATAAAATGAAACAATTTACAAAAAGAATAATTTAAGAACCCTTTCTCATTTTAATTTGTCATTCTAAATAATTTATAAATGGTATATATGCATCGAATACTTCAATCAAGAAATTAAATGGACAAAATATCTTGACCTTTTTTTTATAAGAGAAGATGGTATACATGACGTCCATCTAAAAAGTTTGAGATATTCACTACCTTTGATATTCTTTAATTCCAGTCAAACCAACTCATTATGTCTATTCTTTTTGTTCAAAATTCATTCACAAAAAAATTAATATTAAAAATTACTCACAACCTTTTTTACATTAGCGAATTATATATCTAAATTCATCTAACAATAATAGATTGGATCGAGTAGATAATAGAATAACAAGTTTTCAAATTAACGCAGGCATCGCGTGCATATAAGGTTGGTTGCCTATAACACAAAGTCTTGGATGTAACTGTTACAAAATAAGTTATTGTCTAACATCCATTATTCACATGTGCGCTACTAAGCCTTTTTTCCTGACATTTTAATCTTTCGATTTCATGTTTCTCAACAATTCCTTCACTCAACCTCCTCATTCTTCTCTACCCTCAACCTCCGCGTTCTTCTCTACCCTCAACCTCTGCAATATTCTCCAATATTCTCTACACGATCTTCTTCTCGATCAGTTCTTGTTAATCATGTGTATTTCAGTTTCAAAAATGACGTAATTAGTGTCTAAGTCCACTCCATTGTCTATTATTGCATCGTTGTATCTGGCTTAAAATTTTTCTGGAAAAGCAATGTCATGTCGAGTATTGTTAGCCAGGTACATTAAAGCACTAGTCACACTTGAACATCCATCAGGGACATAAATGTTTGTGTCAAGTGATGCATATAAGTATGCAGTGACCGCGTCCATAATCTCATTTGCAATCCTTTTGAAACTGATGAACTTACCATAAATCTTAGTGTAGTTGCATTAACTACTGGAGAATATATCTCATCATAATCAATCCCTGGCATTTACTAGAAAACTTGGGCTACTAGCCTTGCCTTATATCTAAGAACCTCATTTTGCTCGTTTTTTGTTTTCTCACAAATACTAATTTATATCCAACTGGTTTTACACCTTTTGTATTTTGGTTATTTATCATAATACCATACGTTTTTCAAGTGATTAATTTCAATTCGACTTGTCTTGCTTCTTTTCATTTTGGTCAATCACTTCAACGGCTACATTCATCTACTGTCTTTGATTCCACATCATTTCATCATAAGTCATTTCAATCGCTATGGAGTAAGCAAATATTTCATTCAAGACAACGTCTTTTCGATTCCATTATTTCTTTGTAGAAACATAATTAATTGAAGTTTCCATGTTGTCTATTGATAGGCTGTCGTATACCCGTCAAAAATAATTCCTGCAAAACCTTCTAACAATGTAGTAGGGTAAGTAGGGTCAGAGAGATGGTCGTTTTATCTAGCTTATAAGGTATAGAGAAACTAAACAAGATCATAGATATTTGAATTAAAGTTCTAAACTAATCAAACTACGAAAATCAAACTAAAAAGGATCTAGGGTAATGGTTCACCATGTTTATAACTATAATCTATCAAAATATCATAAATAGTTCAATCAATCAGATATCTAGAGCACATGTTAATCCTTGGTCAGGCATTAACGCTCTCAAATCAACATATGCTAGTACGGTCGATCAACATAATCAGATTTGTTAATTGTAGGTAAGCCTCTAAAGAGTACTATCTCTCGATCTATGACTCAATATTAACAATATTTAATCAAACAATTGATCAGATTGCAAGATTAACAATAAAACACTAATCAATTAGAGAAATCACTAACTAATCAAGCCACGAATAAATATCAATCAATAATCATATCATATAAATATGGATTCTCAAACCCTAGAAATAAAAACTACACTATCATGAAATAAATAATGAAATCTAAATCTACTAAGAAAAGCATAATCAAAGAAATCAAGGAAAGAAACTAATGAAACTCATGAATTAATAAATAAGAATAAAAACTAGGGTTTACAACTAAAAACTAGAGAGAAAAAGATATGAGAGAAAACTAAAACCTAAAACCTAAAAAATAACGTGAGAGAGGGAGGAGAGAGAAAAGAATGAAAACTAATCTAAATAATATTCACAAACGTAATATGACTAGGAAAGTAATTTACAAGATAAGGAAAGTCTTAATAAATCATTAATAGGCGGATTAGTGATCCGCGCGTACGCGTGGCAGATTCCAACAGAAACAGTACAATCTTCCGGAAAGCATAACTCCTTGGCTAGAAGTCATGCCACCTATCGTTGGAAAGCTCTTCAAGTCTAGTTTCCAAATATGCTAGAATTACTCAATTTTAATAAGCACAACAAAAGTTATGATCAGAAGAGTGAACATGACTCCTTTTTCACATTTCTGATCTTCTAATGATTTTCCGCTTCGTTTTTGCTCAAATTCGTACTATGACATATCCATACGATCCTTATTCAACTTCTTTCCAAGTGCTCCTAATCCACAAGTTTAGCTAATCATACTCCAAATACGTCCTCAATGCATGAAATTCATCAAAAACAAGAAAACATACCGAATAGGAGTAGAAAAATATAACTTAAGAATATAATGTAATAATGAACCTAAATATGAAACTAAATGCTCTAAAATGCAACCTAATTGCACCTAAAAACTATATATAAAAATGACTTATCGAACTCCCCCAAGCTAAACCATTGCTTGTCCTCAAGAATAAGACATAGACATCGAAAAAGTTAGACAACCTACAATATGGACTACAACAGGGCTAAACACTCAATTGAAAACACAAGAGATATAATCATACATAACCAAGCATCGAAACAATCTCGAACAAAGCCGCATAGCATATCATGTATCGTAATTGACTCTCCAATCATACACAACCGATCTCTCCCAAACTGGATTTGACCAAACATGACAGACCTCATATAGTTATGTGCACTCAAATCTCTCATGTGTTTAAGGGTTAAATAATGACTCTCAACAGAAATAAGTCAACTCAGATGAAGCAAATACTCTTTAACTTTGACATTTTGACTCACTTAATACTCAACAATACAATACATAATGATCAAGAGACTTTTAAGGGTTGTAATGGGGCTGAGGTTAAAGGTATGGAAATAATTTGGGAATTGTGGTGGAAAAACCAAAGGAGGAGAGCATCATATAATGAAAACATGACCATGAAAGGTCATAAAAACTCCATGTAACAATCAACAATCTCTAAATATAATCAACAACCTTTTCACTCAAGAAATTCAATCATAACCCTTTTATTTCACTTTATTCACAACTCTTTTTCACTTCTTTTTCATTTCATTTTCCACTTTTTTTTATTTCTTTTTTACACTTTCAATTCAATTTCAAAGCTCACTAAACATACTTTTCCATCCTTCTAAACCACAAATAGAGCACTTTAATTCAATACAAACTAAACCAAAACTAATACTCGCTCCCCCAAGCTAGGCTTGGGACAAGAATTAAATGAGGCAAATGGCTTGTAATGTAGGTAATCAAACAAAGTCAGAAAAGGCTCAGCGGGGTTAGAGGAAGGATAATATGAAAATAAGAATAACTCTGGAGCTAAGATCATCAAATGAAACGTCTCAATCATATCAACATGTATGTACTGTCAAATATCAAGGAGTACCAAGTCAAAGTCAAGATCAATGCAACAACAAGGAACTAATCACACATAAAAGAACAGAATTGACACAGATACGTCAGTTTATAGGCGCAAAAGCTCACTTAGGTTAAGGTGTCTGTATAGTAATGTTAAATCGAGCCAGAGAGAGATCAACCAATCTTACCACAAACAATCAGTTGCAAACAATCATGCTATGAAGTATCATGAACAAGATGAGTGGCACTTAACAAATGTAGTAAAATATCGACATGGTTCTCAAGAAGTTTTAGCAGTAGTCCTATAGATGCAACTAAAATGAGACGAAATCTAATATGAGATGAAATATGCTAATGCAACTAAGAAAGCAGTACAATTTTTTTGTTACACGTAAACTTCCACTTCTAATAAGCAGTACAAACCGTGCAACATCCTACGAAAGCAATGAAATCTACACTAGAAAGCAATAAAGGATAAAATATTCCTCCCCCAAGCTAGAATCTGCAGTGTCCTCACTGCGAAAGCGAGTTAAGAGAAGGAACCAACACCAAACCCTAGATCACCAAATCACCAAGGTTACCCACCAAAAACCGCAACACCACAACAACCACACACAAATCCTGATAATTCGATGAACTAATAATTCAATAAATGTACAAGATTCACAACAAGATGACATCAAAACAATAACCCAAGCAAAAATTTGAGATGAACATTAACAACAATTATAAGTGAGAAAAGATGCTTACTACCCAAATAATTAGAGAGAAGAGTCAAATATGCTCAAAAAATCATGTCATAATGATTCACGGAGGCGAACTTGGACTAGTTTGATGCCTATTTGAGAAAAACCTATAAGAATCATTAATAAAAAAAAAAATTAGAATCCATTGGAAAAAGGTACTAACAAAAAAAATTAAACACAAAAAAGAAAAAGAAAAAGAAATAGAAAAGAGAAAAGAAAATCAGAATAATAGAAAAAAAAATAGGAAAAGAGAAATAAGAAATAAAAGAAAAAGGAGGAAGAAATAAATAATCGAAAGGAGTGTTCAGTGGTGCGATAGAGACGTAGCTATGCGGCTTCTATAGGTGTTTGTTGAGATGGCGCGCTAGGCGTGGTGGTGTTGCGGGTCTCGGAGGTGAGAAGGAGACAAACATGGGGATGTGAGGATAGAGAAGGACGAAAAACAGGGGAACTGTTGGTGGTGTGATGCGATGCCAATGGAGGCGACTTGATGGTTTGGTGGTGGTGTGGTGGTATGGCGGTGCAGAGAAGTGGAGAGTTGCGAAGAGTAGTTGCGTGGGATTGTCTGGGAAGCACAAGACAGGAAGCCGGCGGCTGGACAGGGAGAAATTGGTGGTCGATTGCAGGGCCAGATGTTGACGGCGTTGTGCCGGCTATCTGCCGGAGAAGAATAAGGCGTGAGGTGAGGTTGACGAAGGACGAAAAGATGGCTGAGGAAGAAGAGGGGTATGAGGAGGGAACGAAGGAAAAAGAGGCAATCACATTTTTTTTTTGAAAATCTCTCTCGCCCGGACAGTCTGAATATCCGCCCGGTCAATCTGAAAATCCGCCCGGTCAGGCCAACCGGGCAAAACACAGTTGGGCAAATTTTTGAAAATCTTCAGAATGTGCTTTTGCGCCCGGTGGGGCTATTCTGCCCAGTCGATCAGATACTTCGACACACTCTTTTTTTTTTCTTTTTTAAACTCGTTCCACCTACAAAAAACACATCAAAGTGGATAAAAACACTAGAAAAAAAAATGAAACAAAGTCAAGAATCAAAACAAAAAAATAAAGAAAAGAGAAGAGAAAATAAGTCAAAACTCGGGTTGCCTCCGGAGAAGCGCAAATTTAAGGTCTTGCATGACCGTTTAAGACTAGAAGATCACTCATAATAGTTCAATGCTCTAAGAAGTTTATCATATGTTCCTGCAGATATCTCAGAGCATATTATATAAGAGTGAAAAGGAAAAATAAAAAAAATTAGTCCTAAAAAATTACTAAAACTATAAAAAGTAAAACCAAAGGAAAAATTATATTTACAAGAAGAAAAGGAAAAATCATTTGTCTTTTTACATGACTCAAAAGAAGGAAAAGAAACTAAATTTACATTATTTACATTATCATGAAAGTCATTCAAAAGGGGAGAAAGAAGGAACAATGGAGGATATATTATAGGGGATGAAAGAATAATGTCAAGTTTTTGAGAGAATAGGACATGAGACTTTAAAACAGTATCAGATGGAACCGACGAAGACTCATGCACTATTTCACTCTCAACTTTATACTCATATGCAGATGAAAAGTTTATCGAAAAAGTGTCAGACACCTCACTCTAAACTATGGATTCGTCAACATAGAGACACAAACTACCAACTCCACCAATTACACCCTTACCTTCTACCAAATTATCGTAAGTCATATCAACGCCTTTCTCTTTCGAATTATAAGTCTCAACACTAATATCAGTATCATCAAGTATCACCTCTTGGTTAGTAGATTGTTGTACAACAAGAAATTCAATAGATTTCGCTATGTTTTGGTAATTATGAGGTAATTCATTTCAATCTTCATGTTGTTTAACAATATACTCTTTCATTATGTCAAAAAGTTCCCGACTCTCTGATGTTTCAGGTTGAAAATAATTATTCTCTTCAGGTTGATAACATTGGGCATAATCAGGCACATAATACTCATCAGGGTAATGAATATATTCATAGGAATTCATGCACATATTTTGTAAATTTTGACAATCATATGATGCATCATAAACATAATCATTCGCATTATAATATCCAGAATAATCATATTGCCCTTGATAATTAGAAAAATCACCCCCTCTGAACTATAATTATACGACTCCATAACAACACACTAAAACAAAGAGAAAACAACCAAAAAACTTTTCACAAAAAAAAGAAAAAAAAAATATACAAAGTTTAATTTCACCAACAATAAAACTATGCAAAACTATACCATCTCCTCGGCAACGACGCCAAAATTTGATAGGCTGTCGTATGCTCGTCAAAAATAATTCGTGCAAAACTTTCTAACAATGTAGTAGGGTAAGTAGGGTTGAATCCACAGAGAGATGGTCGTTTTATCTAGTTTATAAGGTATAGAGAAACTAAACAAGATCACATATATTTGAATTAAAGTTCTAAAATAATCAAACTACGAAAATCAAACTAAAAAGGATCTAGGGTAATGGTTCGCCATGTTTATAACTATAATCTATCAAAATATCATCAATAGTTCAATCAATCAGATATCTAGAGCACATGTTAATCCTTGGTCAGGCATTAACGCTCTCAAATCAACATATGCTAGTACGGTCGCTCAACATAATCAAATTTTCTAATTGTAGGTAAGCCTCTAAAGAGTACTATCTCTCGATCTATGACTCGATATTAACAATATTTAATCAAACAATTGATCAGATTGTAAGATTAACAATAAAACACTAATCAATTAGGGAAATCAATAACTAATCAAACCACGAATGAATATCAATCAATAATCATATCATATAAACATGGATTCTCAAACCCTAGAAATAAAAACTACACTATCATGAAATAAATAATGAAATATGTTGACTTCTAAGGGAACACTATAAGAGGGGGGTGAATTATAGTGTGACAAATATACGTTATTTTTTACGGAATTATAAAACAATGAAAGGAACAAGAGAAATACACAAGAGATTTTAGCGAGGAAAAACTTCCTAGGCCCAATAGGAAGAAACAACCTCGACCACAAGGGATTTTAACTCAAATTTTCCACTATAATAGGCCAAAACAACTGTGTTTACAATCCTATTACTTTTCTCTCGAGCCACAACTTAAGTCAAGTTCCCGACAGTTCCCACAACTATCGTTCCTCTCAAACTTCACTCGAAGTTACTTTCTCTTTCTCTTGCTTCACTCAAAGCTTCTCACACTTACAATGAAACTCACTCAAGTTTCTTCCCTTTCTCTTGCTTTACTCAAAGCTTTTCTCAATATAGTATTTCACTCAAAATCCCCTTACCCCAAAAACCAAGATTACAAACGATAAAATCAATAAGGGAATAAGTAGGAAATACGTAAGGAACACAAGAGTATATTGAAGGAATGACGGTACTGACTCTATCTTAGTTAAACCCAATTAAAACCGAAGTTAGACACACTATGGAAGGACTACTAAAGTTTGACACTTTATGTAAGAATAACTTAAAGTCCGACACATTAAACTTTAGATTAAGCGCCTATTTATAAGATAAGTAGTCATGAAATAACTTACCACTAATTAACCCACTAACCCCATGATATCCATGACTTAATTAATTAATTAGTTTTTATTTAACTTTACTTGAGAATTAAAGAACTACTAACCCACTACTTAACTTAATAGGAGAAGCAGTTTAGTATAACATGGTTTATAAAACTTGAAGTCTAATCAAACTAATTAAACTAAATTAAGGCTTTAATAAAATAATCAAGCCCATTACTCCACAAACAGCAAATGTGTAGCAGTAAGCTTAAACGTGATATTAGTTTGCTTGGGGAGTAATTAAACCATATAAATTAATTAATACTTGGGAAATAATAAGCAAGCCCACTAAACCCACTAAAACAAATAAAACGTTTAACAGTAAACATTACGTGGTTAGTGGTTGCTTGGAGAATAATTAAACCATTTTTAAATAAATGATTTAAGAAAAAAATATCTTTTTAAAATATTTAAATAAAAACTGTAAATAAGATTTTATTTAAAAAGAAAATCTTTTGATTTACTTAGAATAAAAAGATAAGATTTTAAAATAAGATAATATCCTTTTCAAAACAGAAAATCATTTGAAAATCCCTAAATTAGTGGATCTAGTCAAACTAAGCTAGGACTCCTAAACAAATCAGTTAAGCGCTTCATATATGTTAGGCGCACAACATATGACGTTTTAGATCTGTTCCCAACCTGTACCAACGTCTGTTCCCAACATAGGAACAGAACTCAATTCCCAATTCTCAAACTTTGGAAACATTGCTTAACATTTGACTCAAGTTCCTATGTGTTTGTGTGTGTTCCTATATTACCACAGCATGTTCCCATCTACTAAGTTCCCATGCCAAAGGAACTCGTAGACTTAATTAATAGAAACCGACACAACCTTTTTACCATTTAGACTCATTAAACCTAGAACTTAACTAGAGACTCTAAACCTTCATTCCAACTTTATAACTCAAGTTTCCTTACCTTTCCGGATCTTGTTCCTTTTTTACATTTCGGAACTTAAATACAAACTCATGCATTCTAAGCTTCCTTCATGTTAGGATAGTTGTTCCTTTGAATATCTTCACTTCAACCTTGATTGTAGTATTCTCTTTATCCATAGGAACAATGCACCTCGTACATCATTCATAACAAGCATTCTCAATGCTATAGGCACAACCTTTTACAATGATTCTTGCACACATAAAACTCATAAACTTTGTTTGTTAAATTACTTTAGTTTGTCATCATCAAAATCATATTGGGTTAACAAAATCTAAATCTACTAAGAAAAGCATAATCAAAGAAATCAACGAAAGAAACTAATGAAACTCATGAATTAATGAAGAAGAATAAAAACTAGGGTTTACAACTAAAAACTAGAGAGAAAAAGAGATGAGAGAAAATTAAAACCTAAAACCTACAAAATAACATGAGAGAGGGAGAAGAGAAAGAAAGAATGAAAACTAATCTAAATAATATTCCAAAACCTAATATGACTAGGAAAGTAATTTACAAGATAAGGAAAGTCTTAAATAAATCATTAATAGGCGGATTAGTGATCCGCGCGTACGCATGGCAGATTCCAGCAGAAACAGTGCAATCTTCCGGAAAGCATAACTCCTTGACTAGAAGTCGTGCCACCTATCGTTGGAAAGCTCTTCAAGTCTAGTTTCCAAATATGCTAGAATTACTCGATTTTAATAAGCACATCAAAAGTTATGATCAGAAGAGTAAACATGACTCCTTTTTCAC
The DNA here is from genome assembly GCF_026745355.1 of Beta vulgaris subsp. vulgaris. Taxonomy (NCBI): domain Eukaryota; kingdom Viridiplantae; phylum Streptophyta; class Magnoliopsida; order Caryophyllales; family Amaranthaceae; genus Beta; species Beta vulgaris. The sequence continues at coordinate 24,237,993 of NC_079203.1, forward strand.
ATTTCTTCTAATTATTTCCCGCTTCATTTTTGCTCAAATTCGTACTATGACATATCCATACGATCCTTATTCATTGTAACTTCTTTCCAAGTGCTCCTAATCCACAAGTTTAGCTAATCATACTCCAAATACGTCCTCAATGCCTGAAATTCATCAAAAACAAGAAAACATACTGAGAATATAATGCAATAATGAACCTAAATATGAAACTAAATGCTCTAAAATGCAACCTAAATGCACCTAAAAACTATATATAAAAATGACTTATCATCTATGCTTTCATGTTCTTTTTTTTTTTTCTGGAAAATGCTTATATTTATCTTTGTTTCCATTGTGAATTTCATCATGTTCCGTTGGAGGACCTATATCAATTTCATATATTATTTCGCCTTGATTTTTTATTTTTCTCGATCTTGAATCTTTAGAACCGAGTGGGTCTACCTCATTGTGAAGGGTTTTAGTTTTGAAACACGTTTTATAAGGAAGTTGACAACAAGCTAAGGCTTTAAAGGAAGAGTCATAAACCTAATTAGATTTTGGGAAACCATAGGGATCTATTAGAGACTTATCTAATGTAGATTTCTCCGTCACAAATCGCCAAAATAGGCTTACAATCACATTTACGTTCCCGAAATTCGACCAACAACTAATGCAAACCTAAAAATCTACACAGTAGTTATATAATACCTCGTATTATCATGTTCAAAAAGAATTTGGGGTTAAATGACTCGAGAAGTACAAATTGGACGTGAAAAGGCCAAAATAGGCCTAGAATTACATTTACGTTCTCGAAATTCGATGAACTACAAATGGAAGCTCAATACTTACACACTAGTTACAAATGTGGAGAGTGATGTCACATGGAAATGTAATGCCCATCTGGTGGTAGCGGGGAAGGTGGTGGGAACTGCGGCCAATTTGGAGAGTCATGTCACATGGCTAGAGAATGCCCATTATGTGGTAGCGGGGCGGTGGTCTTGGAAGTGTTATAAATGCAAAGAGAAATAGATGGACATTCAAATGTCATGTGACCTCATTCTCCATATTTGTAACAATTCCATAACCACCGCCACCCCATTGCACCTCCCCCTTGCCATGTAGGCCTAAAATGACCTTTTCGTTCCCGAAATTGAACCAACAACAAAAATAATCCTAAAAATATACAAACTAGTTATATTATACCTCATATTATCATGTTCAAAAAGAATTTGAGATTAAATGACTCGAGAAGAACGTAATTGATGCAAATCGGCCAAAATAGGCCTAAAATGACTTTTTTGTTCCCGAAATTCAACCAACAACAAAAATAAGCCAAAAAACCATCATATTAGTTACAAAGTGGGCAAATTAGACGTACCTGAGTATATGTCTCATGATTTCTTGACCTTTCGCCATTTCTAGGATCTTCAATAACATGTATCCCTTCAGTGATCTACACACATATATTTCTCCGACTTTTTCACATCATCTTCTATTCTATTTTCAGGATAGGTAAAAGTTGGGATGTCCTCAAATGCATCATACTCTTCGTCATCATCAACATCAACAATGTCGAGGATACTCCTTTTGCCAGGTACAATAATTGATCACTTATTATCAGCAGGATCAGTTACATAAAATAATTGCTTAACTTGTGATGCAAGTACAAATGGCTCCTAAGTTTCAGTAGACGACCAAGGTCCACAAGAGTGAATCCACAAGGATCATCTTTTTTTACGCAATGTCGATTATCGTCAAACCCACTTGCAATACAAGAGGCAAATATGAAAAGTATAGTAGTCCAACTCCCATATATCCTCAATTCGCCCATAATAATGGACGTCAACAAGTACAAGCGACTTATCCTTCGAGCTTGCGTATTGTGTAGATGACGCCACAAATGAAACACCACTATTTGTTGCGATGTCGACTTCAGATCTTGACATTCAGTCCAAAATATATACCCATTAATATCATAACCCTCATAAGAGCGTACAGATTCACGAGGACCAAAATGCTAACCACTTGACTGTTTCAGAAACACTTTCATCCACATCATTCACTACTCAGTTTATGAAACCAATCAATGAACGTCTTGTTATGCATTTGCGTCAATGTCCCTATTCCTTTTCCAGGGTTGCTAACACATGTTTCCTTCATATGTTCATCTAAATAAGGATGGACACCTGATACGTGATGCAACACAAATAAGTGAGCTTATGTACGCTTCTCTACAGAAGGTGAGATCAATTTAGAACCAATTGCACCCTTGCCCTCAAGTCTGCCTCATTTCGAGATGTCGGAAGTCTAACAGGTACAACGTACACTAGCAAAATACTCGGCCCCAAAATTACTAACTTCTTCACCTACAATCCCTTGAATTATACTACCTTCTGATTGTGTAGGATTTTGAACTTTATCCTTCAAAGTATCAATATATCGGTCAAAAGGATAACACCACCGCAAAAACAGTGGATCACACAACTAATTTCTCAAACTAAATGAACAATGAGATGTACCATAATGTCAAATAATGTGGGCGGGGGGGGGGGGGAGGGGCCGAGGAACATCTCAAATTTGCATAGAGTTCAACTACTCTGGCCTACAAAGAGTCGAGGGTCGACGGATCTAGGACTTTGATGCATATTGTATGGAAAAATGAACAAAGTTTTGTAATTGTGTGCCTCACATGATTTGGAAGTATCCCACGAATTGCAACCGGTAATAATACTTGCATCATGACATGACAATCGTGAGAATTCGTACTCGATAACTTCAACTCACCATTTAAGGTAACAAATTGCTTCATATTTGATGAGTAGCCAGTTGGAACTTTAATTCCATACAACGACTGGCAAAAAATCCGTTTCTCTTCACTCGACATCGTGTAGCAAGCCGGTGGCAAATAATTCTTCTTTGAATCCTCCACCTTTTATTTTCTTTTCCGAGTTTCCTGATCAACCCTTTCCTCCACCACAGTCTTCTTCCGTTAGTCCCTTTTTGAGCCCACAACTCTGGTCAAAACTCGTGTTTTTCCAAGTAAAGTCATGACGCCTTAACATCTTTTATCTTGCCCAAAAAATTCATAGGTGTCACAAAAATAGCTTCACAAACATTCTTTCTATGTGCATGACATCCAAACAATGTCTGGCCTATAGATCTTTCCATTATGGGAGTTTCCAGAAAATCGACTCCTTTTTCCATAATCCTGTAGGTCCATCAACCTTACTCGCAAGTTTACCAAAAGTTGTTTCAATGCCCTTAACCTGATTATAAAATTCAAAACCAGTTAATGGTCTACGAGCAACTTCCTCTTCAATTGTCCCATCGAATGCGTTCTTCTTAAATCGATAAGGATAGCCGCGTCTGAGGAGCCTTTGTGTGTGCATATGGACAAGTTTGCAGCCCTTAAGGTGTGTAGACTTCATGTCATCTATACGAATTGAGCATGGTTGTTTTCCTTTAGTCTTATACCCAGATAAGTTCCTATCGGCTAGATAATCGTTCATACTACACAAAAGCATAACACACAGAATGAACATCTCATTAGCATACACATCAATTACTAACACTCCTTCGTTCCACATCTTCTGTAAATCTTCAGCAAGCGGTTGGAGGTAAACCTCTATGTCATTCCATCTTGTTTTGGCCCCGATATAAGAAGCGACAACATGATGTACTTGCGTTTCATGCATAACCAAGGAGGCAAGTTATAAACCACTAAAACTACTGGTCATGTACTATGCTGAGAACTAAGATTGCCAAAAGGGTTCATGTTATCCGTACATAATCCAAGCCTCAAATTCCAATCCTCATTACCAAAGGCCTTATGCTCCTTGTTGATATTTTTCCACTCAGGTGAATCAGCCAGATGCTTCAGCAGACCGTCTTTCTTCCTACAATCGATATGCCACCTCAAATTATTCGCATCTTGTTTAACTGAGAACATGCGCTTAAATATAGGTTTTATGGGTAGATACCACAACACCTTAGCTGGTGGTCCTTCACTACCCCCAGCCCCTTCACGCTTGTACCTCGAAAATCCACAATGTGGACACTCATGTAAATGCTCTTACTCATTACGATAAAGCACACAATCATTAGGACAAGCATGTATCCGCTCGTACTCTAAACTGAAACGACACATGAGTTTCTTAGCATGATAGTACGACTTTGGCAGTTCATTACTTTAGAGCTTCCTATATACTTCCCCTCCTCACCATGCCAAACCCATACCGGTGCACACCTCTATCCATCTCCCCCCTTGGGTTTCTAAACCACATACCTTATGGGTTTGATGTATGGGTTTAGAAATTCAAAATATTGCAAACAAACACTGAGTTTAGATTTTGTTGGTTGATGAGAGACATGGGTGAGGAGATAGTGGATGGGAATTAGGTTCGTGAGTTGGGCTTGGCCTTTTAAGATCCAATTTATGATCCAGTCATCAAATGGACCGAATCAATTTTTAACTACTAAATTTGGTTGTCAAAAGGATCAGATCAGTTTTGAGCTAATGGATGCGGTGATAAAGAACCGGATCGATGGACTGGTGTCATTTAAGGTTCTTTCCACTAGTGGACCAAAAATCTATTTTGGACATTGATATTTTATTTGCTTTTGTTGTTTTGCTTAAACTTGTATTAAAGCCTTGAGTGCACTCTTATAGTTACTCAAATTGGCAGGCTGATTAGAGCATGTTTAGGAGGTTAATGTGCTCATAAATTGGATGTTTATAATTGCCCATTGATGAGGAGTAACTGGGGCGTGATTGAAGGTTTTTTTAACTCCTTTTAGGTTGTTCATTTTGGACGTTTTTTAGGTGTTATCTCTTCATCTTTTTGCTGCTCTTATACTCTATAATGAAGCTTTACGCAAGGAGTTTGCTAACTTAATTAGTAGTAAATTTGAAAAGAGTATGATAGGGGAATTGAATTTCTATTTGGGGTTGGAAGTAAAGCAAACTGAGAAACGAATAATGTTCCACCAACATATTTAAATAAAGGAACTTCTCAAGAAATATGCATTAGAGTGAGCAAAAGTATATCATACTACAATGAAAAATGCTACTAGGCTTGATGAAGATACAAATGGCAAAAGTGTGGATTAAACTAGTATTGAGGAATAATTGGTTCCTTGCTACACTTAACTACTAGTAGGCCAGATATCTCAATCAGTTTTAATTTATGTGTTCGGTTCTAGTCCAATCCCAAAGAATCTCATTTGAGTGTAATGAAGAGGATACTAAGGTTCTTAAAGAAACATATGGTTTATGTTTGTTTTATCCACTAAGTGATACCTTTAAAGTCAAAGGTATCACTATGATGACTATGATGAAGATTTGGTAAAAAGAATATGTACTTCAGATGTGGCTCAATTCAATGGTTCCCGTCTAGTTTTTTGGGGTTCTAAGAAACCGAACGCTCTTGCTTTATCTACATCTGAAGTTGAATATGTAGTTGTTGCTTGATGTTTGCTTACAAATGACTCATGAAACTTGATTATTATGGTTATGATTGTTATTCATAAATATAAATATATTCAAATTTGTATTAGTGGAAGGTTATGCTGATTTGTGGTTATGAACTAATCTGGTAAATGAGTGAGTTACAGGTGGAGGAATTATGTTTACGATATATGATGACGACCAAAATGGACAAATGATAATGTTAATGCTCTGTCCAAAACATGTACTTGTAATAAACTAACTAACCTCACGCAAATGGTCCTTGCGAGTAGACTATTCAAATATAACTTTTTCTAATAGTATTTTGGAACAAGTACCCAAATGATGTGATATATTCATGTGTATGAAAAATGCTTACAAACAAAAACCATTTTTACGGGTTGGAGTAAAGTTACTAAGTTTTCAACTCATTTTAGGTTATTTTTTGTGTTTCCTCTATTCTCTATTTTCCTCTAAACAATGAGGTATTATGAACATGGCTTAAGTTCAGTTATGGCAAGAAGGTTCCAGAAAGATTAAGTTGAGGTGACTTTGTATATATATATATATATATATATATATATATATATATAATATATATATATATTATATATATATTATATATATATTATATATATAATATATATATATATATATAATAATATATATATATATTATATATATATATATATATATATATATATATATATATATATATGGGGGATATATATGATATTTTGTATTAAGGGTAATCATTATTACTTTTTTTTTTTTTTGGTAAAAATGTAAGAAGTATTATTACCAAATAGCAATTGCACACCAGCATCAAACATACAGAAAGCCAAAACATCAAAGACACCCCCAGCACATCCCAAACCCTACAGCATACAAAAAATAATCCCAAGAGTTACCAGTACAACTATGGCAAACTCACAACTACATACAACAAACAGAAATAGTTAACTAGCTAGCTCAGCAAACCACAATTGATCACTGTCCTTCAATTGTGACTAAGCTTACTCTTCACTCTAATACAAATATCTAGCTGAATTTTCTTGATTACCACATCAGGTCTCCAGACAGCAGCTTTCCATAATGAGTTATTTCTGGCTCTCCAAATATGGTACACAGTAGCAGCTAAACAGGCATAAGCTACTTGTTGTTGTACTTTGCTTCTGAATTTTCTCCCCCATTTCCTCCAATGATTATAGACACTTTCTTGTGCAGACATTCTCAGGTGTAGCCAGTTCATAATCCCCCTGCACACTTCTTGACTGAATTGGCATTGAAAAAATAAGTGAGAGCATGAATCTTGCCCCTGCTGACATAGGAGACAAGAAGCATCCTGACAAATTCCAGCTTGCTGCAACTTTTCTCGTGTTCTAAGCCTTCCCAGCATAGTTAGCCATGTTATAAATGAGTGTTTAGGTATGTTGATTGGATTCCATACCCAATGCTTCCACCTTACAGTGTCTTGATCTCCCCTAAGCCACATAATCATTATTACTTTAAGTTGATCAATTTAGGGTATTTTTTATTTGTGGGCCATAATCCACATGCTTAAATTATGTCTCCCTTGTTAATTAAGGTTATGAATTTCCGGAGCTTTACAACAGTAAGGGCGCATGAAAATGAAAAAATATCAAGAAGTTCATTCAAAGAAGGAATAACAAGATATGCAAAATCAAAATGGAACTATAAATGGGTAAAATGAGAATCTACAGGAACCAAAGAATGTTCCATCAGCTCAATTCCATCCTAAACCTTAGAGATATCATGTCACATCCGATCCCATAGATCTCATTATTTATGACGTTAAAAGAGGAACTCATATGAGGTCACAATTGAAGGTATAAACTTTGAATAAACTTTTGCTCCTGTTGTGAGGTTTGAAGCCATAAGAATCTTTATTGACTTTGCTTCTTTGATGGAATTCAAGTTGTACCAAGTGACTGTCAAATGTGCTTTTCGAAATAGATTTTTAGAAGGTGATGTCTATGTGGAACAACTCCCTTGTTTTGAAAATCATGACTTTCTAAAGCACTTCTATAAACATGACAAGGCTTTATACGGGATAAAGCAAGCACCTAGGGAGTGGTATGAAAGGTTGTCCAAGTTCCTCTTGAAAGAGGAACTGACTTATTAATTGTGCAAATTTATGTTGATGTTGATAATTTCTTTGGTGCAACTAAATAAGTTTTGTGCATAACAAGGAGTTTATTGACTTAATGAGTAGTGAATATTAAATGAGTATGATAAGGGAAATGGATTTCTATTTGTGTTTGCAAGTAAAACGAACTGAGAAAGGAATATTGTTCCACTAACAGAAGTACATAAAGGAACTTCTCAAGGAATATGCATTAGAGTGAGAAAAAGTAAATAATACTCCAATGGAAATTGATACTATGCTGGAAGAAGATTCAAATGAAAAAAGTGTGGATTAGACTAACTATAGAGGAATGATTGGTTCTTTGCTTTACTTAACTACTAATAGGCCTGATATCTCAATTAGTTTTGGCTTATGTGCTTGGTTCTAATTCAGTACAAAAGAATCTCATTCGATTGTACTGAAGAGGATACTAAGGTATGTATCTTAAAGGAATAAATGAATTGTGTTTGTTTTATCCAATAAGTGATACCTTTGATTTCAAAGGTATCACTATGCTGACTATAGTGAAGATTTGGTAAATAGGAAAAGTACTTTGGGTAAGGCTCAATTCAATAGTTCCCGTCTAGTTTTTTGGGGTTCTAAGAAATAGAACACTCTTGCTTTATCTACATATGAGTTGAATAATTAGTTGTTGTTTCATGTTGTTCGCAAATGTTGTGGATAAAAAAACGGTTAAGAGACCTTGGTATTATTTATGGGGTTTCTATTTATTATGATAATACAAGTGGTAATTGTATTTTCATAAATCCAGTACATCATTTAAGAGTCAATAATATTCATATAAAGCATCACTTTTTGAAAGGTAATGTGGAAAAATGTTAAATTAAGTTAAATTTTTATCAAAATGATAATCAGATTGCGGATATCTTGGCTAAACCTTTAAGCAGGAAGAAATACGAGAAAATGAGGCTGGAACTAAGTATGATCAAGCTCAATTGAAAGCATGGAAACTTTTTGCACCAAGAAACTACTTAGAGTTATGTGTCTAAAGAGTAGGAACTTCCATCACAACAAATATTTTAATTAAGCATGTTTTGATAAAAGTTTTAAATACTAATTCATATTGAAAAAGAAGTCTAATGGAATTGAGGAACCTAAAAATCTTAAAAGGATAAAATGAAAAAGAGTCATGTTGATGATTAAAGTCTCAAGTTATTTATCTTGTTCATCATCAAATTTCATTAAACCTTATCTCTTTTTCCTAAGCCAAAAGGAAGCTCTTTATAAATATCTTAATACCCAATTATTTATTCCACACAAAGATTTATTTTTCTCTCTCCTCTCACTAAATCTCACGCCACTTTCTATTCTTTCTCTCCTCATGGTTTTCTCTCTCTCCCTTCACTCGTTCTTTTCTCTCACCCGAATCTGATTGGCCATATTTATCATAGTTACTTTTATTTTTAGCCAAAACTTCCTTCTTGAAAGTTGTAGATCTCGAAACGTTATTGACTTTAGGCTCAAGAATCACTCAATTCCGATTCTTATTCTATTAGTTCTGACCTCTGCAAGTTTCGCAATTCTGCTGCCATATTTCACTCGCGATTTCGGTATTTCACTCTTTTTCTCCCTTTTTCTTTTCTTCTTCCTCAAGTTTCCGTTAAAGACTATGTTTTTATGCTTTCTTTTAATGTTAATTATGATTATTGGTTTTAATTTACTGTTTTAATAAGTAATCTTGATTCATATATATTTTATATTACAAGAATAAAAATTCAGATTTATTATTTATTTTGATTAGATTAAAGTTTTCATCATTAAAGCATGGATTTTTTTAGGGTTTCAATTACTAGAAAAAAATAGTAGAATATTAAATACTATGAGATTGATTTAGATTATGATTTTAAACATTATATATGTTTAAAGAAGGTTTATTGATTTTTAAAGTTGCTGGAAATTCAGAAAGGTTTTTATTAATGAAGTTTTAAGAATTTTAATTACTAGTATGGTAGTACTATGATAGGAATTAAAATTAATTGAAGTTTTCATATTAAAATCAACTTTTGAACATATTTAAGGGGGATTTTAAATATTTTAGAGTTGCTGTATTTTTATTTAATAGTATTGATTTTAGTTAAATTGATTTCTAGGCGGAGAATATTTCGTAGGGAACTTTTAGAGAGTTAAAGTGGCCTACAGGCTAGTTTACACGAGGTACGTACATAATTGTGTGCTATGTGATTAGTATCATGTTTAAGAGATTTTTAGTATCATGTATAGGAACTTATTAGGTTCATATATATATGATTTCTCGTATTTGATTGTTACATATTTTATGCATGTGTGCAAGCATGTGATTTGAGATTTATTATGAATACTAAATTGTATGTTTGTATGGAATAATTGATACAAGCACGAAAAGAAAGTTTATTTATTGATTCGCATGAGGAATTGATATACGTTATAGAGATTGAATCATGTTATTCATGTATTCCTGGCAAGTATTATTTTTATTATCTTATGAGGAATGTAGGCCTTATTTGGTAAGTTGGAGTTATGCCTATATAAAGGTAAGTTGGATTGTTGGCTGGGTTCAACAAATAAAATGGATTGGATTAAAGGAAGTAATTTTGGATTGTAAGTTGTGATCACTTATTAAATCCTAAGATAAAAGAAGTTCATTGTGATTATTTGATTATTTCCGTGTTGCTTGTATGTGTGTGTCATAACAAGTAATAATTGGTAATGTGACGAGAATAGTTGTAAACTTTAGACTGGTGCACGTCTAGAGTTGGACATTGGGAGTTGGGGTTATGGTGAGCGTGCCATAGCTTTTTCTAGGATGGATTGATCCCCATTCCTCTTTTAGTTCAAAGGTTCCTCGATATCGCATGTCATTCGGGAATACGGAGTCATGACCGTATTTCGTCTTCGTAATGAAGGCTGGTTGGTAGGACAACTCAGGGTCCAATAACTATTCCATTTAAAGTATTAATAAAAAGATGTTTAGAGTTTAGTTCAGTAAAAGTTGTCTGCATAATGTTATATGATTATGTTATTATTTATTCCTGCACGTTGTTATTTAGTATCATGTTAGGAATGCTTATGTTTTAGTATGTAGTACTCAGCTTTGCTGATTACGTGCTTTGTTTGTGTGTGTGATCATAGTTTTGCCTTATTGATCCTGTGATGATCCTTTATGGTGAGCAGATTCAATGTAGCATTGATATTACAGGTTCGCAGATGTGCATCATTGGGAATCTGGAATGGAGAGAATGTGTAACTAGTATAGTTTACTTTCTGCATTATTAGGAACATATTTTATTAAGTTTATTTGAGTTGGCTAAATTAGATTGTTTAAGTTTCAAACACTTGTTATTTATTTATTGAGTTATAATAAAGTTGAAGTTTAGTTAATTGTTTTCCGCTGCAAAATTTTGAATAAGTCGATACGTTATCACACGGGCAATAATGCCTTGGTAATTCTCTAAGTTGATATTATAAAGGTATTTCTGAAAAGAGAGAATTATCGGTGTGTTACAAAGTGGTATCTGGGAGCTTTAGGTTATTTTCAAAACTTATAGGCGCCTATTAAGAGTTGCTCCTACTTATTCGTTTTGAAAAATTTTAGGACCGAAATATTGTCGCTTATTAACCGATTTTTTTTTTCTCTTTTCAGAAAAAAAAAATTGATGGTTCAAATTTTTTTTTTCGGAACTCCCGAATTTCCAGAACTTTTTGAAATTATGAATATTCGAACATTTCGAATTTTCGAAATTATTTTAGAAACGAAATTTTTTTTCCCTTCAACTTTTATATATCCGAAATTTTTTTTCTAAGTTGAAATTTATTTAAGACACTTAATTATTATTAGTTATAAAAGTGTTTGCATTATATTTCATGCCTTTAAAGTTTATATTATTGCATTGTGAGAATGTGTAGTATAAGAAGGGCATATGGGATAGAAACATTGTACGTCTGCATTGAATAGTTAGTTCATCATCATTATATTTTTCTTCCCTGCTAATGATGCATTATTATTTTTCTTCCCTGCTAATGATGCATTATTATTTTTCTTCCATGCTAATGATGCATGAATATTTTTCTTCCCTGCTAATGATGCATTATATTTCTCTTCCATGCTAATGATGCATTATTATTTTTCTTCCCTGCAAAGGATGCATGATTATTTTCTTCCCTGCTAACTGTTTATATTTTTCTTGCCTGTTAAATGTTATATTCTTATGCATATGATGTTGATGGAAACCTTTATTATTATTGTTGGCAATGCGTTCAGGGAGAGTACTAAGTATATCCATTGGAATAGGTTGATTTGTTGTAGATCCTTAACCATGTCTGTCAGGCAAGTTAATAGAGTAGGAAGCCATCATAACCCAATTGTATTGAGTGATGATGAGAATGTTCGATGTCATGAGCTTGGAAGTTATAGTTAGATTAGCCTGGAGATCATTATGTATTATGTGCTAAAAGTAGGCATCCCTGTTAGCGATATATGAAGTAATTCAAGAGATTGATCGTACTAGAGCGCAAACCTGAAAGGACATCTACAATATTACTTGGAGACCTTATCTGAGCGACGTGAGTGATTTAGAGGTGGATGAAAATGGACATCAAGCTATTATTGTTGAGGAAATGTTATTATCGTTATTAATTCAAGTTATTATTGTTATTAATTCAAGTTATTATTGTTATTAATTCAAGTAATTCAAGTTATTATTGTTATTAATATTATTCTAGTGAAGACTTTGGAGACTTTGGAGATGAAATGTTTACTCCAATAAAGGAAATAAGGATAGAAATGATAATGTAACTCCATAGAGTATTTATTTACGATTTAAGATTAGTTGTTGGAAAGTAGTCAAGCTACGATGGGTTAAATTTATTTATGTAACATTCTTATATTATTGAGGAATAAGTTGGTTATTTTGGATTGGGAGAATATTCTTATTATCGACTGAGGAATAAAAGCTATTATTTATCCCTATGAGTGAGTAAGAATTTATTCTGGGCACGTGATGGGAATATTTTTATTATTTAAATTTCTTATGTGATTATATTCTTGCTTGCTTGTTTTACTTGCATGTTGATGTGAATATATTTTCTCATGGATGATTATGTGACTATTAGAGAACATTTCATGTTGAACTTGAAACTAGTTGAGAAATTGTTTGTTGATGCGATCTTTAATGATCAAATCAAATGTTGCCTTCTTAGATGGGCATATAAGTTATGCTGGAACCTAAAGTAGAGTTACGTTAAGTTTTTGTCGCGAAGTAGAGTGTCAAACAATAATGATGCCTTAGCTTCTGCTATTCGCCTATTGGCAGAGAATTTGGCTCGGAAGAGCTGAGCATCCCAATCCTGTTGGGGATATGATTGAGAAACCAGCTGAGATCACACCGTCGTACCTTAAGGGGTAAGCTAACCCTATCCTCTTAGAAAGTTGGATTAGGGAGTTTGAAAAGATTTTTGGGATTGTGAATTGTCTTAAGAGTATGAAAGTAGGTCAAGTTATACTTTATCTGAAAGATGAGACTGACTTATGGTGGAAAGAAAATGAGATTATACTTAGTATTGTGAAAGAGTTTAATTGGGAATCCTTTATTGCTGCTTTAAGAGGAAAATTTTACCCTGCTTTTATGAGGAAACAAAAGGTCCAAGAATTTATCAACCTTAGGATGGGGAGCATGACTATCTCTAAGTAGTATAGCAAGTTCATAGCATTGCCTAGGTTTGCTCTGAAGTAGTAGCCACTGAGGAGTTAAAGGCTTAGTGATTTGAGCAAGGTTTGATTGAGGAAATTCAATTGGGGTTAGTATATTATTAAGAAATTGACTTGTCTATTAGTATTCCTACTGACGAAATCATAAGGTGTATTAAGTTGTTTAAAAACCTGCCTTTGAAGATAGGAGGTTGTGTCTTTTCGTCTGACTTAATAGAATTTAATTTGGGAGACCTGGATGTGATTCTTGGAATGAACTGGTTGAGTCTTTACAAGGCTAATATTGATTGTGAGATTCAAAAGGTAGTGTTGAGAAACCCTTTGGGAAAATTGACCTCCTATAGACGTTTTGGAAACTAAGAAATTTGGAGTTATCTCTGCTATGCAAGTGAGGAAATTGATGAGAAAAGGGTGTGAAATATTATTCTGTAGTGTGCAGGATGTGAGCAAGGAGTCGAAGTAAACTTGAGGATGTCCCAATTGTGAACGAGTTTATGGATGTGTTTTCGAGTGAGATTTCGGGTATGCCACCTGCTAGAGCTGTTGAGTTCACCATAGACTTAGTTCCTGGAACTGCACCTATATCTAAGGCACCCTATAGAATGTCACCTCCTGAGATGAGTGAGCCGAAAATGCAATTGCAAGAGTACTTAGATAAAGGTTATATTAGGCCTAGTGCATCACCTTGAGGAGCTCCAGTGTCATTTGTGAAGAAAAAGGATGGAAGCATGAGGCTATGTATTGATTATAGTGAGTTGAATAATGTAACCGTCAAAAACAAATATCCTTTGCCTAGAATAGATGACCTATTCGACTAATTGAATGGAGCGAGTGTGTTATCAAAGATTGACTTACGTTCAGGATATCATTAATTGAGGGTAGCTGATAAGGATTTACCTAAGACTGCCTTTAGAACGCGTTATGGTCACTATGAGTTCACTGTAATGCCATTTGGGTTAACCAATGCTCCTGCTATATTTATGGACTTAATGAATAGGATCTTTCATGAGTTTTTAGATAAATTTGTGGTGGTTTTCATTGATGACGTCTTAATATATTCGAGGAATGAAGCTGAGCATGATGAGCACTTGAGGATTATTTTGGAGACATTAGGGAAAAACCAATTATATGCCAAGTTTCCTAAGGGTGAGTTTCGTTTGGAGAAAGTAGCGTTTTGGGGTCACTATGTGTCTAAGGAAGGAGTCTCAGTAGATCCTGCTAAGATTCAAGCCGTACTCCAAAGATCGTATCAGATATTAGGAGTTTCTTAGGTCTAGCTGGCTATTATAGAAGATTTGTGAGAGATTGTTCGAAGATAGCGAGGCCTATGACCAACTTGATGAAAAAGGAGTCCAAGTTTGAGTGGAGTGAAAAGTGTGAGGAAGTTTTTCAGATTTTGAAGGATCATTTAACCTTTGCTCCTGTTTTAACCTTGCCTGATGGGAATGAGGGATTTGAGGTATATAGTGATGCTTCGAAAACTTGTTAGGATGTGTGTTACAACAGAATGGGAAGGTAATAGCGTATGCGTCGCGTCAATTAAAACCTTATGAGCTAATTACCCTACCCGTGATCTAGAGTTAGCTGCCATAGTGTTTGCATTGAAAATTTGAAGACATTATCTTTATGGAGCGACTTGTAAGAAATTCACAGACTATAAGAGCTTGAAGTACATTTTCACCCAAAAAGACCTTCATATGAGGCAAAGAAGATGGCTAGAGTTAATAAAGGATTATGACCCAGATATCTAGTATCATGAGGCGAAAGCAAATGTGGTTGCTGACGCCTTGAGTAGGAAATCGAGTCATAGATTGAGTGCTTTGATAGTCCCTGAGGAGTTGTGTCGAGATATGCAAAGGTTGAGCTTAGAAATTTTAAATCCTGGGGAAAGTGAGGCAAGACTTAGTAAACTTTCTTTGGGTTTGTCAGTTTTCGATGAGATCATAGAGGGTCAAGTTGGTGCTGAGCACCTAGATAAGATCAAGGAGAAAAAGCAATAGGTAAGGAAGCTGATTTTAAGATTCATGATGATGGGAGTCTAAGGTTTAAAGGGAGGTGGTGTGTACCACAAAAATGTAATGACCTTAAGAGACGCCTTATGGATGAGGGACATAATACTCCATACTCTGTGCACCCTGGGGGTGATAAATTGTATAAAGACCTTAAGGTTATCTATTGGTGGCCATATATGAAGCCATGAGGTAGCTGAGTATGTGTTTAAGTGCCTAACCTGTCAGAAAGTGAAGATAGACCATAAGAGACCTATGGGAAAGGTTCAATCTTTAGAGGTCCCTGGATGGAAATGAGATTCTATCTCTATGGACTTTGTGACTGCCTTACCTAGGATGAGGAGTGGTAATGACACTATCTGGGTTATTGTGGATAGATTTACCAAATCCGCCGTGTTTATACCTATTAACGAGACATGGAAAAAGAAGCAGCTCGCTAAGACTTACATTAAGCATGTGATGAGACTACATGGAGTTTCAAAGGACATTATTTCTTACCGTGACTCTAGGCTTCCATTTGTTGGAATGATTTTAGTGAGATATCGTCTTGGGGACAGAATTCATTGAGGAGACCGTTAAGAATAATGTCAGACTAATTCAGGCTAAAATTAAAGCTGCGCCAAGATAGGCAGAAAAGTTATGCTGATTTGAAACGACGCGAGGATGAGTTTGCTATAGGTGATAAGGTGTTCTTGAAGGTATCACCCACTAAAGGCGTCATGAGATTCGGGAAAAAGGGCAAGCTAAGTGCAAAGTATGTAGGCCCATATGAGATTTTAGAGCATATCTGGAAAGTAGCTCATAGATTGGCACTACCAATGGAGTTTGAGAAGATGCATGATGTATTACATATTTCCCAACTTAAGCGCTACATCCCTGATGATGAGATGACGCGTCATGTCCTAGAGCCTGAACGAGTTCAGATCGATAGTAGCCTCACATATGAGGAAAGACCTGTCAAGATTCTCGACAGGAAAGTGCGTAGTACACGCAATAAGGATGTCCACATCGTGAAAGTCCTTTGGTCTAACCACGAGTCTGAAAAGGCAACGTGGGAAGCCGACAATGAGATGAGAAAGAAGTATCCCTACCTATTCCTTGAAGTGAGTTACGAGGCGTAACTCGTTTTCTTTAAGGGGGGTAGAATGCGATAAATTTCGCGCTTTTTGCCTATTTTTATGAAATTTTCATGCATTTGTATGCCTATGTTGGGCAATTTGCACATGTTAGTGAAAAAGAAGTAGATTCTCCGCATAAGAAAATGTGTTCATAAGTAACACAATTGTTTTAAGACTGGGAAAAGTGCACAAGTGGCACAATTCTTTTTAAACTTTTGAAAAGATGAGTTTAAACTTTGAAAGTATGTGAGTTTTTTGTGTTAAGTTTCGGGACGAAACTTCTTTTAAGGGGGGTAGACTGTAATCCCCCATAATTTTAAAAGATTTTATAAATATAAAGTACTTATATATATATTTAAACACAAATTAGTTTTGAAATGATCTGACTATTTAAAAAGGTTGACTATTTTAAAAGTCAAATAAAATTATTTTCATGACTTAATAAAGTTGAAAATATTTTAATTAAGCATGTTTTGATAAAAATTTTAAATACTAATTTATATTGAAAAAGAAGTCTAATGGAATTGAGGAACCTAAAAATCCTAAAAGGATAAAAGGAAAAAGAGTCATGTTGATGATTAAAGTCCCAAGTTATTTATCTTACTCATCATCAAATTTCATCAAACCTCATCTCTTTTTCCTAAGCCCAAAAGGAAGCTCTTTATAAATATCTTAATACCCAATTATTTATTCCACACAAATATTTATTTTTCTCTCTCCTCTCATTAAATCTCACGCCACTTTCTATTCTTTCTCTCCTCATGGTTTTCTTTCTCTCCATTCACTCGTTTTTTTCTCTCACCCGAATCGGATTGGCCATATTTCTCATAGTTCCATTTATTTTTAGCCAAAACTTCCTTCTTGAAAGTTGTAGATCTCGAAAAGTGATTGAATTTAGGCTCAAGAATCAATCAATTCCGATTCTTATTCTATTAGTTCTGACCTCTGTAAGTTTTGCAATTCTGCTGCCATATTTCACTCGCGATTTCGGTATTTCACTCTTCTTCCCCCTTTTTCTTTTCTTCTTCCTCAAGTTTCCATTAAAGAATATGTTTTTATGCTTTCTTTTAATGTTAATTATGATTATTGATTTTAATTTACTATTTTAATAAGTAATCTTGATTCATATATATTTTATATTACAAGAATAGAAATTTAGATTTATTTATTTTGATTAGATTGAAGTTTTAATCATTAAAGTATGGATTTTTTTTCGGGTTTTAATTACTAGAAAATCATAGTAGCATATTAGATACTATGAGATTGATTTAGATTATGATTTTAAACATGTTTATATATGTTTAAAGAAGGTTTATTGATTTTTAAAGTTGCTGGAATTTCAGAAAGGTTTTTATTAATGGAGATTTAAGAATTTTAATTACTAGTATGATAGTACTATGCTAGGAATTAAAAGTAATTGAAGTTTTGATATTAAAATCAGCTTTTGAACATATTTAAAGGGGATTTTAAATATTTTAGAGTTGCTGTATTTTTATTTAAGAGTATTGATTTTAGTTAAATTGATTTCTAGGCGGAGAATATTTCTTAGGGAACTTTTAGAGAGTTAAAAGTGGCCTACATGCTAGTTTACACGAGGTACGTACATAATTGCGTGCTATGTGATTAGTATCATGTTTAAGAGATTTTTAGTATCATGTATAGGAACTTATTATGTTCATATATATATATATATATGATTTCTAGTATTTGATTATTACATGTTTTATGCATACTAGATTCGCATAGGCCGAAAATTTGAGATTTATGCATAATTTGCACAGTTTCTTTATGCATATATATAATAATTTGAGATTTATTATGAATACTAGATTGTATGTTTGTATGAAATAATTGATACAAACACGAAAAGAAAGTTTATTTATTGATTCGCATGAGGAATTGATATACGTTATAGAGATTGAATCATGTTATTCATGTATTCCTGACAAGTATTGTTTTTATTATCTTATGAGGACTATGTGCCTTATTTGGTAAGTTGGAGTTATGCCTATATAAAGGTAAGTTGGATTGTTGGCTGGGTTCAACAAATAAAATGGATTGGATCAAAGGAAGTAATTTTGGATTGTAAGTTGTGATCACTTCTTAAATCCTAAGATAAAAGAAGTTCATTGTGATTATTTGATTATTTCCGTGTTAATTGTTTGTGTGTGTCATAACAAGTAATAATTGGTAATTAACGTAAAGTGTGACGAGAATAGTTGTAAACTTTAGACTGGTGCATGTCTAGAGTTGGACATTGGGAGTTGGGGTTATGGTGAGCGTGCCATAGCTTTTTCTAGGATGGATTGATCCCCATTCCTCTTTTAGTTCAAAGATTCCTCGATATCGCAGTTCATTCAGGAATACGGAGTCATGACCGTATTTTGTCTTCGTAATGAAGGCTGGTTGGTAGGACAACTCAGGGTCCAATAACTATTCCATTTAAAGTAATAAAAAGATGTTTAGAGTTTAGTTCAGTAAAAGTTGTCTGCAGAATATTATATTATTATGTTATTATTTATCCCTGCACGTTGTTATTTAGTATCATGTTAGGAATGCTTATGCTTTAGTATTTAGTACTCAGCTTTGCTGATTATGTGCTTTGTTTGTGTGTGTGATCATGGCTTTGCCTTATTGATCCTGTGATGATCCTTCGTGGTGAGCAGATTATGTATAGCATTGATATTACAGGTTCGCAGATGTGCATCATTGGGAATCTGGAATGGAGAGAATGTGTAAGTAGTATAGTTTACTTTCTGCATTATTAGGAACATATTTTATTAAGTTTATTTGAGTTGACTAAATTAGATTGTTTAAGTTTCAAACACTTACTATTTATTTATTGAGTTATAATAAAGTTGAAGTTTAGTTAATTGTTTTCCGCTGCAAAATTCTGAATAAGCTGATACGTTATCACACGGGCGATAATGCCTTGGTAATTCTCTAAGTTGATATTATAAAGGTATTTCTGAAAAGAGAGAATTATCGGGGTGTTACAGATCATTCTTGATTATAGTGACATTTTGCTAGATTTCAGTCATTTTGGCCCGAATTTCTAGTACATTTGCTTTTTCTTTTTTTTTCATGTTCTTAATATATGTGAAATTACCTAAGATGGCTACGAGTTGGCAGAGGAAGTAATGAAAATAGAGCACACGTTGAGGTATGGGGAACTTCAAATGGACATAGCACCATGCAGCCCCATCTCCGTTCGCTCAAAAGAGCACAGAGCGCAATAAAATATTGTATAGGAAACTTCAAATGGACATAACTTTCAAACCGAAAATGTGATGAAGGTAATTATTGTGGAGGTGATAGCTCGTTTCGCTAGATTTCCAACGACTTTTCATAAGCTTGAGTTGGACGAAGAAGTTATGCTCGTCGTAAGCTGAATTATCCGACCAAAGCAGAAACAGAGGTGCACCTGCGCCTCTTTCTTAGGGACGCCCGCATAACTTACAATGGTGTGCCCGCACCTTTCGACAGACGGAATCACTTTGAGATCAATAAGGTTGGTGTGCCCGCACCTTTTATTTCCATAAAAAATTTGTAAGGTCTCGTGTTGATTAAAACAGTTTTATGTTTTATTATTGGGATCATGCTTTTATTCTAGTTAATAAAGAGTTATTTTAGGTTTCCACTTAGGGAGAAAAACTGATAGCTTTGTATTTGTTTCGGATTTAGATATTAAAATTGTAGTTTTTATTTAGTCTGTGTTATTGTAATTTTCTCTTCTTCCATTGTTATAGATCTCTTATCTCATAATCATTTATTTCTATTATATTAATCATCCATTAATCATGTTTAGTCCTAGATTATTAGTTATAAATTTTCATATTATTATGTTTAGATTTCATGGTTAGTGAATAGTCTCCTATCTAGACTAGGGTAAAAGTATGAATTAAGGATTTTATGGATTGTTAATGTTATTATGATTATTTAATGATGATTATACTTTGATCTTGGGGTTTTGAGGCCTTAGGATACATACTGCTCACACTTATGCTTTGGTATTCTAATTACAAATATTCTTAATTGAATTTTGAACCATTTATCATCCTCATGAAGCAACTTAATTTCTAGGCCAAGATCTTGGGTAGAAATAAAGGGGATTATGTTATTAGGGTTTTCTGAACTTATTAGATCACTTAATCAGTTGACTAAAGACCATTCGGGAGAGGATTTAGTTGATTGATTAAGCAAATATTCTGGAGGACCATATGAGAGCGGACTCGAGTGTTTTATCGAAAAACTAAACCTTGCATAGTTGTCGATCGCCAGTCACAATTGCATTAATGATTGTTGTCCATTTTGATTCATACTAGTAGCCTTAACTTTACTGTCTTCCTTATTGATATTTTCATCTCATGTTGATCTTAGTTAGTTATTAATGGTTAAACCTTTCTAAAACCCCAAATATCCATTCAATTAGGCAATTTAAATTTTAGATAGACTTTACGTAATCGCAATTTTCTTGTGAATCGTTCCTTGACTTGCCTTTACTACGTTCTTAGTAATTGCTTGTTAGTTGTTATAAATATTGTTTGAAACATGAATTTTTGTGCCTTAACGACATACTAAAAATCTCTTATCACTTCTTTTTATCTTTCATCTTTTTAGTTTCCCTTTATACCTCCATAAATTTGTTCATCCTCTCTCCCAACCGGTGCCTTATTGACTATTCAGCTTTTCCCCCATTTCGATTAATACTTAAAACTCTAAACACTATAAAATCATAAAAACCAGTGAGAATACTCTACTTCATCACCAAATACTTACCTCCACCATGTCCAATGGATACCTCACCAATCTCTCTCCAATTTCTCTCAATGAACAACATCGATTGTTTCTCTTGCCCTTACCCTTAATCCTGATTCTTCAAAAACTAGTTGAAAATTCAATCATGAAAGAATTTTCTCGTCAAAATCTTACTTCGCCACATCAATGGAACTTGAAGCGGCAGAAACATGCAGAAACAGAGGAATCTCAGTCTCGGGGGAGATTTAAGGAAGGTGAAGGAACTTGAACAAAAGGCGAAGAATTGGTGCGTGGATTTAAAATAAGTTTGGTGTGGTGCAAATCTTGCAAGTTTTTGGAGTTCCTTAATCTAATTGAACATCAAAAGTGGGTGAAATTATTTGGGGAATGTGCTAAAAGTCCTTTACTTCTTGATCCAATGAAAGAATTATGTAGGAAATTTAAAATTGATAACAGAGCGTGTTCTAGTGTAATAAATGGGATTTCAGTTTCTTTTGATGTGAATTACTTGGAGAATTTGTTTGAGGTGCCAAATGAAGGATTTGGTTTATATTTTAAAGGAAAATATAATGTGCCAATTGGGAAGGCCACAAATAATGATATTGTCTCCTTCATTGGTGGAGATGTTAGAACAAACCTCACAAATCATAACAAATCTAATCCTCTTTTAAAATTGTTATTTTATCTTGTTGGAAGGAGCATTGTTGCTCTAACCCAAAAACGAAATGAATCGAATCTTCTTGATGCGTCCCTCATGTTTTGTCTACAAAAACAAATTCACATTAATTTCCCTTTACTTATGATGCAACATTTGTCACCCTGCATCCCTAAATTTAAAGATTGGGTATGGTCCCTTTTGACCTTTGTGTTCCAAAGCTTTGGGGTGAATTTGTGTGGCTATGGATGGTGCTTTAGCTTTTAAACCAGATCAAAATTTGCTAGAGCAAACCTCGCTCAACATGATATTGAAGGTGGTAAATGGGAGAATTTGTTTTCCTATAAATGTGAAAGAAGAAGAAGAAAACGGAAAGGAAGAAGAAGAGGAGAAGGAACTGGTCTATTATGTGGAGAAGAAAAAAGTTTCAAAGTCGGGAGGACAAGGTTCCAGGAAAATGCTCCAATTTCTAAAAGGACCGTGAAGGTGAATGGACCTATAATGTATTTGGATATTGTTGGGGAGCTTGAGGAGATGAGGATGTTTTTGAACAAGAGGTTGAAGAGGAATATCCCCTAGTAGTCAAGAAGACTGTGAGGCTGATTCCTAAGAGGAAACAACTGAAACATCCTTTCCATTATGGGGGAACTTCAGCCACATCAGGAGTTCCTTCTTAATTTGGTTGGTTCAATGATTTACTTCTTTCCTCTCTAGTTCCTTTGGTGGCTCTATGGATGATGTGTTAAAGGAACTTAAAGATAAAGTCGAAGAAGTGGTAGGTTCTTAGAAAAATGTAAATGCTAAGATATATAGTCTTTGAACTATTGTGGATGGATTGGTGAATTCAAGGCCTTCAATAAGTAGTGACCACACTTTAGCGGTAAGTCATGGAAAACCAACAAACTCACTAGTAGAATAAACGCTTATTGTTGCGGTCAAAAGTGGCCTATTGTAACGGTTTTGACCGCACAAGAATTAAGGGGGTAGCGATAGGTAATTAATATATTGTTGCGGTTTAAAACCGCAGCAATATTTGAACATATTGCTGCGGATTTTCGGTAAAACTGCAGCAATATACTTATTTTATATATCAGATTTATAATGCATATTGCTGCGGTTTTTTTATAGGTACAGGTGTAAGCAACTTTTTTTTTTTTTTTTGCATTTTGCCATTAAATTCGAAACATAAAAAAAATCAGAAAAATAGCAAAAAATCATAAACTTCCACCAAGAAATGCAATGAAACTAAAAAAAGAAAAACAATAATAAGAAAACAAAACAAAGTAAAAAAACAAACAAATCTGAAACAACGAACAAACAAATCTGAGAATTACACTATACTGAACAAACAAAAATGAGATAATTATAATGAACAAACAAATCTGAAACAATGAATAAACAAATTTGAAACAATATAAGTCTACAATACTAACCTACAAAAAGAATTGAATTAAAAAAACCATCTATTTGCTGAATTGAAAAAAACCATATGAGAATCGAATATATAAAGAGTCGGCGGCGATAAAAAAGAGTTGGCGGCGAGTTCCGGCGATGAAGCGAAGGCGGCGACAATGGAGGGTTGACGATGGAGCGACGACAATCAAGACGACGATCAAGACGAGAGCAGATAAAAAAAAGTCGAGGATGAAGTTGGTTGCGAGTCTTCGACGAACCATTTCCATGGTTGCGACGGAGTATTCGACAAACCATTTCCTTGGTTGCGACGGAGTCTTCGATGACCCATTTCCATGGTTGCGACGGAGTCTTCTTTTCGTCTTCGTCTCTTCGCTGCTCTTCGTATATGTGGGTGGTCACTGGCGAGTTATTAGGGTTCAGGTGAGAAGAAATTGAGTGAGGGA
Source organism: Beta vulgaris subsp. vulgaris (assembly GCF_026745355.1). Lineage (NCBI taxonomy): Eukaryota > Viridiplantae > Streptophyta > Magnoliopsida > Caryophyllales > Amaranthaceae > Beta > Beta vulgaris. The sequence goes on from NC_079203.1 coordinate 24,261,670, forward strand.
GTTGGGGAAGGGGATTAGAGCGTCGGTGTTGGTGTTAGGTGAAAGAGGAAGGAGAAAGTGAAGAGAGAGGAAGAGAGATTGGAGATGAGAGGTTGAGAGGAGAATGAAACGACATGAGAGGAAGAGGGAGGATGAGAGAGGAAGGACGTGTGATTGAGAGAGGGAAAGGTGAGAAAAAACCCTAACCGTGTATTATATATATATATATATATATATTTTAATATTTTTTAATGATATTGCTGCGGTTTCTGGCAAGAACCGCAACAATATATTAAAATATTATTTTTTTAAGAGGTTTGTTAAACTTCGCCCCAAAAATACTTAAAATCGCCTACAATCTATTATTACAGACTATTTTACCCCTCTTCTTTTTCCCACCATCCACCACCTTCAACACCACCCGCTACCATCTGGCATCTCCTCCAGCACCCACTACCACCCTTCATCTCCTCCACCACCCACTATCACCCTTCATCTCCTCCACCACCCACATACTAAGAGACCAGAATTTTTTTGGAGACCATGGGCGGACGTCCGGGCTGGACGTTCCACCCATGGCTCGAACATCTGGGCTGGACGTTCGGGCCATGGGTGGAACGTCCAGCCCGGACGTTCGCCCATGGTCTCCAAAAACAATTTCGATTGCTTTATCTCTGTTTGATGCACGTATCTATTGAGGCGTCGCTCGTGGTAGGAATAAGCAGTCGGTGGGGCGCGAGCTCGAATCTGGGTAAATCGCAGGTGGTGGTCGGGTCGCCATGGTTCACCGACGGCTTCACCTTTGTCCATTTTAAGGGTGCGTGGATTTTTTGATCTGTGATCTTTTGGTGGGGGAAAATTTAAATTTTCAGGTAGGGCCTGCTCGTGGGGATTGCAGGGGGTGGAGGGTTGCTTGTGGGGGTGGTGTGCTGCTGGTGGGGGTGGGGGAGAGGGTGAGGGTGACGTTGGGGCTGCGGTGGTTGGTGATGGAAGGAGGTAGGTGGTGATTTAGGGAGAAGAAAAGGTTATAAATGACATTTCAAATTTTTTTTGGGCGATTTCAAGTAATTATGGGGCGATAATATAGAAGTTCATTTTTTTTAATATATTGCTACAGTTCTTGACAAAAACCGCAGCAATATATCTGGTCAAATAGTCAACTTTTCTTCAAAAAATTTGTTGTTGATACTTGATACCATATTGCTGCGGTTTTAGGCCAAAACTGCAGCAATATCTTTATTTTATATTTTATCTTTCTTTTTACATGATATATTGCCGCGTATTAGTAAAACCGCAGCAATAAGCAATTATTTTACTAGTATATCATAAAGTACATAGAGGAAGCTGCATTTGAAGAATTTTATGAAGCCGAAGTTCCTCCACCTCCTCCTTCGCAAGCATAACCTATCCACACTCTTAAAAGAATTTGTTATTGTGTTGGAACTGTTTCATTTTATTTTTTTTTGGCTTGTATCTTTCCATTTTTTAATATACAATTTCTTTTTGTTCTCATTCGCTTGTTAACGGAACTTTTGCTTATGACTCATTGTCTCTTGTCATTTAACTACTTGTGCTATATATTCTGTTTGTGTTAACTCATTAAACTTGCTAACATGCATTCTTGCTTAAACCACTTTATTAGCATGGTGTTGTGATTGCAAACTTATCATATATTTGACATAAAACAAATTATGCAAACACTTGGTTTTCCTTGGACCTGCTATTTTCTTAACTCAGCTGAGCCATGTTAACTCACCTGCCATCGCTGTTCTCTGCATAGCCTGCAACCAGCAGGTTTGTCTTCTTCTTCTTTTTTTTTTCTTTTCATGAGATAATACTTGTACACATTTGGCAATCAGAAAACGAGAACATGATTAATGTATGTGATATCTAATGTGCTAACAGTTAATCATAACCAACTAACTAACGCATTTTCACAATCTGGTCCATACTCGAATATCAAGACATAGCCCCTCGGTACATTGTAGGTAGCTATAACTCAGTTTCTCTTCTCCTCCTTTTGATAGGCTCCACATTAGTTCTCCTATAATTGAGAAAGCAATATGCACAATTATATCCTGCTTACCAATGATATATCGCTGCATATAAATATATCGTGTTTCATCCTTTATTTTCAACAATTTAATTCTAACAGTTTGACGGAGTAAATGCCATACCATCATAAATGAGCAAAGCAAAAAACCCTAATTCCTCATCCAGTTACATATTTCAATCAAGTAAAACTAATTACAAATGATAACAAACATTAGAATTAGAGAAAGTTTAAGAGCACACGCTAATGTTGACTCATGGTTGCGAGTAATGAAAGATGATCAAAACGTAAATTTAGAATTTCACTAAAAAATGGAAGAAGAAACGACTTGGATTAATTAGATAGATGAAGAGGTGAATTCACGTGCAATATGATAGGATAATCTATAAAAGTGTGATTAGAGCAAAAAATTTATGATTTATTTGAAAATTTTAGTCTATAATTATGAATTCAAACTAAAGAAAAAAAGAAGAGAGAACGAGATAAAGCAAGGAATTAACTTACTGTATTTTGCAAGATTGGAGTCAAGGAGTGTGGCCCTCAATGAAGTAACCAGGGAGGCCCGAGGTCAGACCGCAAGAAGCATATCTGATGTTTAGGAGAGAGAGAGAGCGGAAGCATGCAATGGTGGTTTTGTAACTACCGGAAGTAGAAACCGACTAAGCCTTGGCAGTCACAAACAACTAAAGATTTTCCTGCAATTGCAAATCAGCTTGCTCAATTTATAGGAACTCGCTTAATAAAGTCTAATTTCTCCCGAAAATTCAATCCAATTGAAACATGGGGTTTAATAAAAAAATTGAAGAGAAATTCGAATGAATTATACTCTACGCCGTTCAAATTCAAAGTGTTTGATCATTTCATAGGCTATTAATTGATCGAAATCACGAAGCAACAAATTGTAAAATCTCCTCGAGAAGATGAGGAGGAGAAAAATATGACAATTGCAGATCTAATTGAAGCAACATGAACAAAGAGAAGAGAGAAGAGAGTAAAAGGAACGCAGAAGGTACGAGTAGGTTCGGTGGACAGCGAGGGAAAATTAAAGTACAGATATCTAGGCGGTAGACCAGTAGCTGAAAATAACTATTTGGAAGAAAACTTGCGCCTGTGCTCGGTTTGACTAAGTGCTCCGGTGGGATTTTCAACCGGAGCACTTGTGAATTTTTTATATTAAAATTTTCACAAGTACTTGGGTTGATTATTCAACCGAAACACTTTACAAGTAGCATAAGGAGTTTTTCCCACTAGTGAAGCCTTTTTATTAAAGCCAACAGGGAGAAGAAAGATATCAAACTTTTGACATGAGTACACTTAAGTTTCGTATCGATCATTCCATTGTATTTCTCTCCTAGTATAAAAAGGGGCTCGTCTTTATATCTTGCTTTCTTTTTGTCCTTTTTTTTTTGTCATTTTAGTTGTATTATTAGTTTTTCAATTTTATTCTAAAGTTTTAGATTGTAAGTATTATTAGTTTTATTGTACTTAGTTTTTATTTTTATTTTGAAATTACTTTCTTCCTTAGTAATTTTTAGTTTGTGTTAATTTAATTTTTGTTATAAAGTTTGCTTACGTTGTCATCAAACTAAAGGGAAAATATTATTACCCTTAACGTTTCCATGATGACAATATAACAAATGATATAATGATTTCATTAAGTATATTTTAGCTATGAAGCTCCTGAGTTGGAAAAGGTTAAGGAAAGATGAGTTCCTGAATGGGAGGTTGCAACAAGAATATCTTAAAAAATAGCCTAATACATGAAGTCAAGTTAAACTTCAGGTCAAGGAACATTTCAAGTATCAAATGCTATGTTTATTATGTCAAAGTTCCTTGAAGAATATATAATAGGAGTTCTATAGCAAGAACTTGGCTAGAAGCATTAGAGTAGAAGGTCCAAAAGGTGAAGACATGAAGACTGAACTTAAGAGTTTAATTTTAGGATTTATGTAAATGTTTAGATCAAATGAATTAAGCAAGGTGCTAAGGAACTTGGGAACTCGTACGACCTTATGATAATTAAAACGTATGTTTGGAGAAAATAAATTGGAAAATATTTTATGAACTTATTCTTTTTTTTTTGTGTCAAGTTGTGATATCACATGCTCTCTTAAGAATCTTTAACAGATTATTAAGAGATGTTAGTGAGGATGGTGAGTGAGTTTTCCCTAAGCAAAACTCAACTAACTGATTACCTAAAAATAAGACACGACGTTAATTAGTAGAGGAAGCTTGGAGAAACACTCATTTGTGGTCTTTACATCCTCCCTATTATAGTAAAAGAGTTAACTATTACTAATGGGTCGAGATTTTTCTCCTTATACTTAAGAAGTTTTCTTGTTAAATTTCACTTCCTTACTTTAACTTCCCGCTACTTTTAAAGTTCCAAATTTCGCAAGCACAATTAAATTTTTTTATTGAGAACTCAAGCTACAATATACCCCCTCCCTCTTGTAGGGCTCCCCCAGAGTAATAAACTCAACTTTCAATTTTCACCTACAGTTGCTCGAGTATTCATACCATAGTGGACTTATTTTATTAACCAATTAAGTAATTTGAAGTCTATTGCGCTCATTTTACGGCCACAATTTCTTTGATATTTATGAAAGTTTTCTCTATATATGATTGTCAAAAATTGTGGAAGAAAAAATGACATTAATGAATTTTATCATTTCTTTGATCTAATTAGAGGGAATATTTAGCTTTAATAATCCTAAACAAAAGAAAACATCAATGGAAAAATTTATGCCAAACTCATCATTGATGTAACGTGTAGTGTGGACGATGAAGTGTAGGATTACTTTTTGCATAGAAATTTATGTTTGATTACCAAATAGAAAACCTAAAAAGATAGGGTTAGCAATAGGTAGAAGATTATATTGTAAAAGCAAAGAACAAATTAATCAATTAATTGTTACAATGAAATAAGAACCTAACACTAAGAATAAAAACTACAGGAATACTATATTATTTCTAGCCCTGAATTCACATGTATCTAATATCTCATACTAACCACATGCAATTGTTTATCACTTAGTCAATTCTACCACATTATAATTCTATTGTCAAATAAGCATTGTCAAATAAACGATATAAAATAAATTTGGGTGTTTATTATTATATTAATAAGGGGAATGGTTATTTGTCTAAGAAACCTGTAAGTTTATCAAACTTCTATGACATTCAATAAAATTGATATAAGATACATTATGTATGGTCAATTATAAATTATAATAGAAAAAAGAAGAAAATTATAAAATATTCAGTCAAAACTCTAAATAATATTTCCTTTTTATTGATGAAGGTTTTCAGAAATAATAAAGATAGTGGAGCAATGTATAGCCTTTTTATTTAAAGAGGATAAAACATGTGAATAGTTTAGATTACAAATTTCATATGATCACTTTACCTTTACTACGTGCAATGATATTTAATTACGTAAACACACCCACAAGTTTCTAAGCTTGGCACGTGGCAATATGGGTATATTTTTTCAAGAAAAAATCATGAATTTGTTATAATCACATCCAATTTCAAAATTTCTTGTATCCTTAATAAGTCCTAATTTGGAAATTATTCCTCTCTGAAAAAATGTCCATAGCTAGGCTTTTTGAAATTATCCCAGGTACTATCTTGATTCAATTTTTTTTGTTAATTTTATTATAAGTTTTATCTATAGGGTGTTAATAATAAATGTGTGTGTTAATTATAATCATTATATGATCACATATGAAAATTTTATTATTTGTATTACTTCTGTGTTTTCATATGTCTCATCTTATCATATGTTTAATGGTGATATTTCACTTTTAGAAAATTAGAAAATTTTAAGATGTAGAGTATTTCATTTTGAATTTGAATATATTTATCTTCTTGGTTAGGATGAGGATATTGCATCAAAGATCGATCTATTAGTTTTAACATCATTCATTGCTAGAGATACCATGATGAGTCTGCAATTTGAAAGTGCCAACTTTATTTAAAAATTAAATGTTATTTATTTGAATCATTGTAGAATAAAATAGAAAAAAAAATTGATTTTGATCCTTTAATTTATTTTTTTAAAAGAACTCTTTTTTTTTAGAACGAAAAGTTCTTTTAGAACATAAGACTTTTTCTTTTCAATTAAACTTATTAGACTCAGCAATCGAGTTTATTAATATAAATAGTTTTTTAAATGAAAAAAAAGACTCCAACAACTTATGAATAATTCTATTTCGCTAATGCTAATACAAAATATCATAAAATTGTTATGAGAGGAAATTCCATAATTTCATGCAGAATGGTAAATTTAAGTGTTTTCTTATTTATAATAATAAGAAAAAATTATTTTTAATAAGTCAACCTTTGCTTGTTCTTCTCAAAATAAGTAAACTTTTTGATTAAATATGAATAAGTTAACTTTGTATTTACTTATGCTATAAACGAGTTAATAACGTTGAAATCATGATATGTGTCACATTTTAATAGGATGACATTGTGATTTAACTCATTTATAGCAAAAGTAGATACAAAGTTAACTTATTCATATTTAATCGAAAAGTTGATTTATTTTTAAGAAGAACGCGCAAGATTAACTCATCAAATAATTTGATAACATCTCACATGTTGATAACATTTGAGTTTTAGGAAATCCTGTATCCTTTTTATAGAAACTTTACATTTTAGTTCTGTGGCCATATATATTATATATATACTTGTTATTTATGTGTTTTTTTTAATCTTATAGACTACCATTAAGGACTACAAAGCAAAATGACTTGTAGATTCAAATATTGGAATGATTGCGTTCATCCATTAGATATTGAAGCATTGTGGTTAGATCCTCAAGTTAGAACTGAATGGCTAGATGCTGGAGAAACAAAGGGTGAAAACGTCCACCTCTCAAGGGATCCAGAAGGACAACCATTCCTTACACAAACAGAGATGAGGGTAAGAAAAATTAAACTCTTATTTTTTACTATCTTCATATTTTTTTTTTTTGCCTCTTGTCCATTTAAAGCAATGTGGAGAATTCAGGTAAAATCCAACTTTAGTATTCCTCTCCATTTCTCAAAGATGTTTATTGAATTTATTTTATCTAAAAAACTTATTGACTTTCCATGTACTCCTTTTCCTTAATTTGGTTTATTACAATAACAAGGGAGATTTATAATATATACAGAGGGGTAGGAGGCGTATAAATGATTATATAATTAATTGTTTTTTTTCAACTATACAATTAATTAAATCTACATTTATTATATGTTTATAAGATTCATACTTGATAAGAAGATAAATCCTTAGGGTCAACCCTAAAAGATAAAGTTTAGGTATTTTATAATTTATTTTTCACAAAAGGAACTAATTATTGCAATACCTTATGCATAAAAGATTGTATCACTTTCTTCTTCTATGGTGTATTTAAGTCAAGTGATGCTTCAATTGACTCATTCAAATCAACACTTATTTTCCTTTTTCTTTAATTTATCTCCATTTCTCCATCCAAGTATTGATAAAAGAACAAAAATACATATAAACACATTATTGATCATACATAACTAGTACTCCCTCCGTTTCAAAATATAAGGCACACACGATGTTCGAGATCGAACTTTGAACGTTAATTGCTCTCAATACATTTTGATAGGAAATTTCAAAAAATAATGTTATTATAGTATTTTTCAAGACGAATCTAATGGTATAGTTTTTATAATTTTTATTTATCATATTATGAGAGATATTTGTGGTCCAAGTAAATTATCGTAAAACGTCAATGCCATATATTTTGAAATGAAAGGAGTAAACAATAAAATCATATGATGCATCAAAATATATAAACTCATATGTAAGCACCATTAGACCAAATTATAAGTGAAACAAAAGCACAAATGCACTTACAGAAAGCTCTTGGGACCCGACGATATGTCTGCTTTTTTTTTCCAAAAGTTTTGGGAAACTGTAGGGGAATATGATTAGTGATGCTTTGAATATTCTTAATATGAAAAATGTGCGAGTCGCCTAAAGATTTTCGACCAATTAGTCCATGTAATGTGATGTACAAGGTCATTGCTAAAACTCTAGCAAATAGATTGAAGAAGATTTTCCTTCATGTTATTAGTGAAGCTTAAAGTGGTTTTGTTCCGGGGCGATTAGTTACGGATAATTTATTGGTTGTCCATGAATATTTCCATTACTTAAGAAAAAAGAAGAAGAGGTTAAAAGGGATATGGCTCTCAAATTAGACATGAGTAAGGCTTGTGAGAGCGTAGAATGGGTTTTTTTTTTTATAAAAATGATGGGAAAATGGGCTCCCATATGGTTTTATTGAACAGATAATGAATGCATATGGAGTTCCTCTTTTTGATTCTTGTCAATAGCCAACCTTGTAGATGTTTCAAGCCAAGTCGAGGGTTAAGACAAGGGGATCCCCTATCACCTTGTTTTTCATTTTTATGCTCAGGGTTCATCATCATTGTTAAAAGATGTTGAGAAAAAGAAGCAGATCATGGGATAAAGGTTGGTACTTGTTATTCTCACTATTTATGTGGCAGCTTCCGCGTAGAAATTGAATACGGAAAAATCGATGGTCTCTTTTAGCCGAAATGTGGATATTGAAAAGAAAACGTGCTTCTTGAGAAGTTAATATTTAGGTTCTCGAAGATCATGATTGATACTTGGGGCTCCCCACTTATGTAGAAAGCTCTAATAAGAAAGTTTTCCAAATTATTCAAGATCGGATGTGGAACAACGTCAAAGGATGGAAGGAAAAATATCTTTCACAAGCGGGAAGAAAAGTGCTTATAAAGTCGGTGGCTTAAGCCATTTCGATGTACACAATGTAATGTTTTCAAACCCCTCTTTCAATCATTAATGAGTTGGAGAAGCTAAGTCGGGACCTTTTTTGGGTCAAAAGGAGAGTGAAAGGAAGGTTATTTGTGTTTCATGGGAAAAATTGTGTAAATCAAAGAGAGAAGGGGCCTAAGGCTGTGTGAATTTGAGGCCTTTAATCTTGCCTTGTTTGCAAAGAAAGGTTAGAGAATATTAACTAATGAAACTTCTGTTGTGCCAAAGGTTCTTAAAAGAAAATATTTCACTAACTCAACCTTCATGGAAGCCATTGAAGCCCAACGCCAGCTTCACATGCCGCTCTATATTGCAGGCAAGAAGTGTACTAAAAAAAGGAGTGAAGCGAATTGTTAGGGATGTGAACACGACAAGGGTGTGTTGTGATCCATGGGTACCTAGTGGGAGAAAGGAGGGGTTATTTCTTCACAACGGGAAGCTATTGATATATTTTGCGTGAAGTAGTTGATAAGTGAGGGAAAGCGGAATACTAATGCGTTAAACAACACATTTTCTAGTTAGGAAGTTCAGCAGATTCATAAACGTTTCTTCCAGACATTTCCTTGTGCGGAATTGTGGGGCTCGAAATTATCCAAAAATGGTGTTTTTTTTAGTAAAAAGTGCTTATTATGTGGCTGTAAAATCAAAGAAAGAAGAGCCAACTTCAATATCTGATGGTGGGAGCAGTAGTGTTTGGAAGAATATTTCGAATACATGATTGTCGCCAAAAGTTCGTAACTTTGCTTGGAAGGCAATGAGCACTTTGCTTGTGGTGGGAGTTAATTTGAGGAAGAGAAGGGTTCAAGTGGATCCAATATGCTCAAGATGTGGGCAAGAAGCTGAAAACATTACTCATCTTTTACTACAATGTGGTATCTTTCCCCTCTTAGGTTGGAGATAGCGTAAAATGAAAATATGGATTTCAGCTTGTGGATTCATAGAAAAATGAAAAGTATCACTTCGCTTGACTGGTGGGAAACTTTCTTAAAATTGTGGTTGATATCTGGTTGAGTAGGAATGACTGGTAACAAAAAAAATCTAGGGATGTGATTTGGATAATTGAGAAAGATGTTAGTATAAAAGAAGAGTATTAAAAAGTTGTGGAGATTGAGAGCTTGATGTACAGTACGGACTCCCTAAACAGCATTAAATGGGTTCCTCTTGAAGTTGGTAGGTTGATCCTGCTCTTATAATCATGCTTGCCGAATAGGGATGAGTGTAGCTCATTTATTAGCAAAAAAGAGTCTCTCTTTTCATGAGATGATTGTTTAGTTAGAACAAGAACCGCTTGATCTGCTGGAGGTTGTAATTATGGACAAAATTACTTAATAAATCTTTAAACTTTTCCACTAAAAAAATGAAATTAGTTTGAGTATATCAAGTCCCTGAAAATGCAATCATAAAATATTACATGGACTAAAATCGACCTCCAACTTGTCTAATAATGATACACTACTAGGGGAAAAAAAAAAGGAAGGGCTGCATTTTCTTTAACACGCAACCCTTCTTGTATGAAGGGTTGCGGTTTAAAGAAAACCACAACCCTTTTAGTGAAGGGCTGCGATTAACAAGAAAACGCAGCCATTCGTACTGTAAGAAGGGCTGCGGTTTTTGGACTAACCGCAACCCTATTAGTGAAGGGTTGCGGTTATCCTAAAATCCGCAGCCCTTCGTTTATGAAGGGAATAACCCAACGAACAAACCCTCATTCCCCTCACTCTACTTCACACCTAACCCTAACTCCTCTTTCTTCACTCTTCGCTTCTCAAAAACAACCTCTTTCTTCACTCTTGGATCATCTCTTTCCACTTTGCTTCTTAAACCACCGCCACCACCACTCTCCTTTCGAACACCCACTCTCGATTCTGCATTTCTACCCTTCTCTCAATCCTCGTCGTTGCTTCCAGCCTTTGTTGCCAACAACTAACAATAGGCTGCACCAAAGCCGACGCACGCCGCACGCCCTGCTTCTCTCTCTCTTCAATTTCGTCGTCGATTTCATCATCTTCGCCTAAAACTAGGGATTTCAGTACCGTCGCTCGTCACCCTCCGCCGGCTATTTTCGTCGATAAGCACACTCGCGTCATTTGCCAAGGTATCACCGGTAAAAATGGCACCTTCCACACTGAACAAACCATGGAATATGGCACCAAAATGGTGCATTTTCTTGTTTGGTTTTTACTGTTTCGTAATCTTGTAGTTTTGATTTTCCTGTGATTTTTGTTTCAGATAAGATTGTTTGTACATTTTGCGAATGATTTATTTATTTTTGTTCGATACAAAATTCTTGTTAATTTTCGCTGTTAGATTTGAATAATTACATATGTTATTATATGAAACCGAAGGATCAGTGCTGCTATAAGTTCTATTTTGTAATTTTGTGTTCCTTATATGGTTTTAGGGTTGATTTATGAATTTTCTGAGTTTTTCGAGTGGAAATGGTGGTTTTTCGTTTGGGTTAAAGGACACTTAATAGTATAGTGACTGAGTGGAAATGGTGGTTTTCTGTTTGGCATGCTTTGCTTTATCTGTGCTCCGACATGAGTGAACCATGAAGCTCTACTAGCGGTTTATTTGCTAGAGTGGAAATTCTTTTTTTTTTATTATTTTTTTTAGGGTCCGAAAGGGCTGCGGTTGTGGGCTAAAACCGCAACCCTTCTATGTTAAAAGGGCTGCGGTTTAGGCCCAAAACTGCAACCCTTCCATATTGGAAGGGCTGCGGTTTTGAGCCTAAACCGCAGCCCTTCATTGTGAAGGGCTGCTACGAAAAGGGTTGTTGGCCAAACACGCAGCCCTTAGGGCTGTTTTGACCGCAACCCTTCCTTATTTTTTCACTAGTGCACCTTACAATGGATCATATCAACCTGCCATGCCTTTATAGTATCTAGGTTTTAGATGGAAGGACCTGAGGCTTTTATGGGTGAAGTGCAAGAATGATGGAGGAAAGATGTTAAACAAGGGGCTAGAAAGAAATTACTTAATAAATCTATTTTTATTACCAATATAGATTTATATAAACACTTAGAAGCATATGCTCTATATTATGAGACTATGTTATCCTTAAATTGGTCCTTGAGTCTGGGAAATAAGGACGCCTGCCGTAACCTACGGAGAAAAGGCCTTAGTTGTTGGTTCTGCAATATGTTATAAACCTGCATGCATTACAATCACCGAGTATATAGTAATAGATCTTTGGTTAACTAATTGGCATAATTACCCTATTACATTTTACATCATGGTCCGACCACCACTGATAAACACTAGAATAAGCGATATTCACTGGGCCAAGAGCAGCCCCCTAGTAAAATTAAAGCTTCCAGTCGGTTGACCAAAATGAGGATCTCCTAATATTTTTTTTCATCTTTCTAGGTTTTATTTTTTGGTTTTATTTTTTTTGAATGATTTTAAACAGTTACAATTTCTATATTTTTCTTTTTTGATTTTCTTTTATTATCAATGACTTTAAAATAGCTACATAATTTATAATAAGTGATTTTATTCTGTCCCATGTAGAGTACTAACTATGTCCCTTTTGTCATTCATACCCCTTCGAATTTAGTACAAATCATTAAAGTAAGATAGCAAATATACTAAATGTTAATAAACTACTTCGTTGGTAAAAACGTGAATGGTAGAGCAAAACTGTAAAAAAAAAGGGAGGTATTATATTGTTGCCTTTTTTTACAATTCAAATCTAGAAAATATTAAGAAGTCTAAAAGGACAAAGTGCTAATTTTGTAATCCAATCCAGACTCTAAATGAATCCAGATTTTATGAGCTAATAAACCATATTCGAACTTTGACCATTATTATCTTTAAAACGATATATGTCAAGAATAGTAATTAATATTGGGAAGGGCCACTTTTCTTAGTTCTTCCCAAGGCCTCCGATATGTCAGGAACGGGACTGCTTAATATTTGAAATTTATGTATTCTAAAAGTGAATTTCTTTTTCTAATAATATAGAACTATATAACTTATTACAAATTGATTTTTTATATTAAACCTTTATGTAAAAATTAGTGCATATAAAACTAAATATATTCGTAAAAGAATTTTATATTAATAATTTTGAGGAAAATTCACACTCAATAATCTCAAGTATTGTCGGTGTCCGCTAATTAATATATTGTTGGCCATTTTCTCACATTAACAATAACTATTGAGTAAGTTGTGCTCAATAGCAAGTATGCAAGTAGCCTAAGTTAGAATATATTCAAATATTCGAACCCAATATAAATTTATGTAGTATGGGAATCATGTTCCTAAATAGATTTTCCATAATTTATTTTATTTTTGAAGATAAATCTTCCTTAACTTACCAAAAAAGTAATTATTGATAGTTGATTGTGGGGTTCCTTTTTTCTTTCGTTTGAAAAACTCACAGACCCTTTTCTTCTTCTTATTACTCTTTTCTTGAAAATTAAACTTATTTGGTAGCTTTCACGACTCATTTTCACCATTAACAATGAAAACTTGGAGCACTAAACAACAATTATAGTCGGACCATCAAACTACGTGAAGGAACATGTTATATCGGATGTGAGGAAGAACAAATAATGAATGCAGAAAAGCAATAAACAACACATAGATTTACGTGGTGCACCAACGACGTGTTAGCTACGTCCACGGGCAGAGAGAGAGAATAGTTTTATTGCGATAAGGAAAATCAAATTACAGTTGTAACTAATGACTACACCGTTTAGGAAAACGCGTACTCGCGTCAAAAAAACCCACAGCACGATCGGGCGCGTATGTTCCCAAACATAAATTGCACTCGGGCCCGATCAGGCGACCATCTCCCTGTCGTAGTTCGCTAACTACGCCCGATCGGGAGCCATGCTTCCAAGCTCCAACTTAGACTTTCTACCTCGCCTGGTCAGGCGACACTGTCCGACTTGACTGGCTGAGCTTGCTACAACACCAATTCAACCAGATTCAAGGCACAAATTCCTACAAATCTCCGCCTTCACTTGAATCCTCTCACAATAAATCAAATAATTAGATAACAGATGCATTGAACACAATGCCCAGATTCTCCCCGCAACTAGATTTTCCCTGAAAGACAACAAGACCAGATTTGTCCCTTAAGGACACCAGCGTATCCTATAAGGACCCTAGACTTTCCCTATTAGAGACAATTAACAATTACGAACATTGAGCAATTTCAAACAATGTTGGAACAAACTCTGCGGAACGCTTTGGTGAACATATCAGCAGGATTATCAGCTGCACCTACCTTCTTCACCTTAATTACTGTCTCACTTTTCAGAAAATGATACCTGACATCTATCTATTTAGTCCTCTCATAATGAATTTGATCCTTAGCCAAGCATATCGCACTCAAGTTGTCACAATACACTGTCGCCTATCATGATGTATACACAAATCACTGACTAGTCCCTTTATCCAAATTCTCTCCTTAGCTGCTTCTGTCAAAGCCATTTACTCTGCCTTAGTAGTAGACAAAGTCACTGTAGGCTGCAATGTCGCTTTCCAACTCACAACAGAACCACCAAGAGTGAACACATAATCAGTCATAGATCTATTGCCGTCCACATCCCTAACATAATCAGAATCAAAGAAACCTATAACTAAACATGCCATATCACCTCTATAAATAAGACAAACATATGACGTACCTCTAAGATACCGAAAGATTATCTTGACTGCCTGCCAATGCTCCTTACCAGGATCACCCATGAACCTATTAACAACACCGATTGCATGTGCAAGATCTGGCCTAGTGCAAACCATAGCATACATCAAGATCCCTCCTACACTAGCATAAGGAACCCGACTCATGTGCTCCTTTTCCTCAACGGACTTGGGTGCAAAAGCAACGGACATATGACTATTGGGAGCAGTTAGAGTATCTATAGATTTTGTTGTGGACATGTCAAACCTTGATAATATCTTCTCAATGTAGCCTTTTTGTGACAAGAAAATCTTCGTTTGATCCTTCTCCCTATAAATCTCCATACCCAAAATTTTTTGAGCTGCACCCAGATCCTTCATTTCAAATTCAGCACTAAGAAGCTCCTTTAACTTCTAAACATCTGACTTGTTCCTATCAGCTATCAACATCTACATACAACACAAAGTAGATGAAAGATCCATCTGCCAGCTTGTTGTGATATACACAACAATCATATGAACTCCTATTGTAGCATAGCTCCATCATATAGATATGAAACCTCTTGTACCACTGCCTCAGAGACTGTTTTAGCCCATATAAGGAATTTTTCAACTTGCAAACAAAATATTCTTTCCTCGAAACCTGGAAACCATATGGTAGAGCCATGTATATCTCCTCCTCCGACTCTCCATCTAGAAAAGTTATTTTAACATCTAGTTGCGCAAGCTCAAAATTTTGATGTGCAACTATTGCTAGTAGCACTCTGATAGTAGTATGTCTGACTATAGGAGAAAATATCTTATTGTAGTCTACACCATCCCTTTGTGTGAACCCTCTTCCAACAAGTCGAGCCTTATACTTGACTCCCTCTGCAGATTTCATCCCCTCCTTTTTCTTGATAACCTATTTACAGGTAACAATTTTTCTCCCTGGAGGTTTATGCACAAGCTCCTAAGTCTCCTTCTTGTGAAGTGACTACATCTCATCTCACATGGCAGCAAGCCAATGGATAGACTCCATACATGTAACTGCTTCCATGTAGGTAGATGGCTCATAGAAATCCACCTCCTCAGCAACCTGCAATGCATAAGCCACCATATCTTCAAAACCATACCTATTTGGGGGTTTCCTAAAATTTGTCCTCATAGGACGCTCCCGAGGAATGCTAGGCGCCTCTTCATTTGGTATGGGAGATTGTGATGCTTCAGAATTAATGTGTTGATCATCACTGATCTGACACTCTCATCATGAGTGACTTACTGCTCCCTTGTTTATCAACACTACCACTAGCTGGTACAACAAGGACTTCATAGTAGGATTAAACATATAATTTTGATCAAAGACAACATTTCTACTAAGTATAACCCTACCCTCAGACGAGAACCAAATTCCATCCCTATATCCTACAAACACTCCCTTTTTGGCTATTGGCTCCGACTTACCCTCATTCACATCATAGTAAACATTACAACCAAAAACTCGCATATCTGAGTAATCTGCAGGTTGACCTTACCACATCTCATATGCTGTTTTGAGATTTATTCCAGAGTGAGGTCTATGGTTAATCAGATAACATGTTGTACTAACGACTTCTCCCAAAACAATCTAGTAATCCGAGCATTAGAGAGCATCCGCCGGCTCCCTCTAGAAGTGTCTGATTCATTCATTCAGCTACACCAATCTGCTGTGATGTATTCCTGACAATATGATGCCTATCAATCCCTTCATTCTTGCAGATTTCATCGAACTCAGACAATCAGAACTCTAGACCATTATCAGTTCGTAGCCTTTTGATCTTCTTCCTAGTTTGATTTTCCACCAATGCCTTCCACTGCTTAAATTTTTGAAAAAGCTTCACCTTTTAACTTCATAACAATCAACCAAGTCATTCTTAAAAAAATCATCTATGAAGGATACAAAATACCTGTGACTTTCCAGAGATACCACACGTGAAGGACCCCAACAATCAGAGTGGATATAATCCAGAGTACCTTTTGTTCTAAGAATGCCCTTAGGATACTTGCTACGATGTAGTTTCCGAAAAATACAATGCTCACAAAACTCAAGATTTGTGACCTTATAGCCACACAAAAGATCTGTCTTTGAGAGGATTTGCACCCCTCTCTCACTCATATGCCCAAGTCTCATGTGCTATAGTTTGGTCATATCATGCTTCTGGATTTCAAATGAAGCAACAACAGCTGATCCTGACAGAGCAAAACCCTATAAAACATCCAAGGTACCACACTTGACCCCCTTCAACACGTCCTTTGAACCCTTATAGACATACACAACTCTACCCCCGCCTCTAAAATTGAACCCTTTACTGTCTCACAAACTAAGTGAAATAAGATTATTGGTCATCTATTGAACATACCTGATATTATTCAAAGTGTAGAATGTAGCATCATGTGTCCAGATCTTAATAGATTCTATGCCAACTATCTTACAGACTGCACTGTTAGCCATTGAAATATTACCTACATTTACCTACTTATAAGTAGTGAACCACTCTGACACGGTCGTTGCACGTGCCAAATTAAATACCTAACTTAGCCTAATATAGAGTAAGAAAAGGTCGAATCCACAAGGAAGCAAAGATTAATCAAGGGTCGAATGTGATTTAGCGAGCTAAGCCTATTTTTGGGGGTTTTTGAAATTAGTGAACAACTAAGAAATTAGGAACTAAGAAGCTAACAAATAGATTAAATAATACGAATTAAACTATATTAAAAGGACACTAGGGATAGGGGATTCACGAGCTAACAAATTATCAACCAAATCGTCAAGCCAAGGGGATTCAATAGGGTCGATTAGGGGACTCGATCGCTCAAATGCTTCCCAATTACTCTCTCGAGCTAATTAGGAGGACTTAATCAATCGATTTTACCTATTCTTATGGTAAAATCGGTTAATCAAGTATTTCCACAACTCATAGCGATCCAAACGAGGTCCTAGGGAGTCAAACACCTATTCTCATGGTGAAGCCAACCTATAATCTAGCTAAAGGTCTATCTAAGATTTCATTTCTCAATCCTTCACCTTAGATTTCCACAACAAGTTCAAATGGTGATCAATCAAATAAACAAGGCAATCAAATTAGTTAGACAACACAATCTCACCAAAAGTACACCCCCAAGCTTGACTTTTAAGGCCAACTCATGGTTAGCAAGGTCATCCCCTTCCCCTAGCTACTAATCTACTCACTAGCCATAGAAAGGGATAAATAAAAAGCTTGAAGCAACAATGGTGAAACAATAATGGTGAAAATCATATCTAATAAGCTAATCATCAACTAATTACTACTAATCAATACCAAAGCAAGATAAAACAAACATAAAAGCAGATAAGAGAAAAGATAGAAGAAATACTCAAAGATGGATGATTTCAAATGCAAAACTCCATTGAAATAGCTTAAATAACCCACATTCAAAAGTTTAGATATAGTTTCTCTCTCTAGGTTCTACTTCTCTCTCTAGAAACTCTCCCTCATTAGAACTAATTAATTTTTTAGAAAATTAAACTCCCTAGAATTCTTACAAAATTGGTTTTATACCCCGTAGAAATAAGGGCAAAGTTGTAAAACACGAAACAAAAAGAATCGGGATCTGGGCATTGGAGCGCCCGCTCCTGCCAATACGGAGCGCCCGCTCCAGTGCTTGGAGCGACCGCTCCTGCACCGCTCCAGGGCCGCTCCAACTTTCTGCCAGCCTCATTCGACGACGGAGCGCCCGCTCCTATTCCTCAAGAGCGCCCGCTCCTCTGTTTGGAGCTTCTTCCTTGCATATCTCTGCTTCAAAGCACTCCAAAAACACATTAGGTGGGGGGGAGGGGGGTAGAATGCACATGCAAATGAAATGACCTATATGCAACCTAATAGTATGCAAATGAACTAAAACTAAATGCTAAACATGAGAGTAAGAGAAAAGATGGAAAAGGAAAGAAAAAAGGAAACTAAATGGCCTAAAATGAATCTAAATGATCTAAACTAAATGCAAATAAGTGAACCTAAAGTCCACTTATCAAATTCCCCAAGCTTGCCAATTGCTTGTCCTCAAGCAATCAATAATCTCAAGGAAACCAATGCATGAATGAAAACTATAAAGGGCATCACAAAATTAAGGTTCTCGTCTTATAAGAAGTGTCAAGGCAAAGAGAAATCTCGACCAATTTTCGAAGCTTTTAGCCGTCCTTCCTTATCCACAAGTTAGGGGTCAAAGAGGTGGTCTAAGCTAGCGTGCAAAGAAAATGATTGTCTTAGATGACCCTCAACTCCACACAAGCCTTGATTGATTTTAAGTGAAACCTTTCCCTACAAAATGGAAAAACTCGCTCAACCTTGTACCAATCGCGCCCCAAGTCACAAGATCCCCAAGCTAGCCTATTTATTCACTTGATTTTTTTTAATTTTTTTTTTTTTCCTTTTTTTTTTTTTTTTTGTTGCAAGGGCCCTAGACTACCTCCTCACGCGGTCTACCTCTCACTCGATAGTCATGTTTCTGAGGCACGGTACCGAGCACTCGATAAGAGACGCGATAAGAGGGTAAGGTAGCTCATACCAAGGCATTGGAGCATCTCTAGGGGCCAAAGCATGATATAGGCTACTAGCCTTGTGGGCTCTTATGCACCACTTATTGATCCAATTGGCCAAAGGGCTCTCTTTTTTTTTTTTTTTTTTTTTTTTTTTTCTTTTTAAGGCTACTAGCCTTCCATTTGATTGAGCTAGAAAGGTTCTCAAGGTAGCCAAAAGGCGCATCCAAGGTCAAAGGAGAGAGTAAAGACTTTTTATAGGGAAAAAGTGGCATTAATTCACACTAAGGCGAGTCTCGGACAATCGAGGGGTCTATTAGTACCAAGACCTAGGCATCCAAGCTTAAAGCACCCTAATACTCCTAACGAGCACATAAGACACTCAAACTAAATCACCTCTACTCAAAAGTCAAGTTCCCAACCTCTTACCTCTAGATTCATATCATAGAGTTATTCCTTAATTAGGTGATGCAAAAAAAAATCTTTTTGATGTTCTCTTTTTCCTTTTTTTTTTTTTTTATTTTTTTTATTTTTTTATGCAGATCATAAGCTACATGTAAAGCTATCATGCCATGCAACTATACTACATGCAAGTCTAAGACCTAAAGAAAGTGAGAGAAAATAAAAAAACGTAAAGCAAAAAGATATGTACAAAGCAACAAAAGAGTAGAAAAAGGAAAAAGTTATATACATGTAATATACAAGAAGATCAGTCAACCATGGTCGTTCTCATCGAATTCCTCAAGGCAATAAACATTGAAGCACACTCTCCTATCATGCCTCGTAAACCCGACCTAGCAATGCATCCTCTCTAAGACGTGCACCCAAAAAGACACCCCAAACCCTTAAAAAGAAGCCACATCCCGCGAGCATAATCAAATAAAAACACCCCCAAACAATTAAGGCACCGTCCTCGGTGCAATCATTCAAAAGAGTAAAGAGGGAGCGGGGCAAAAGAACTAGTCCTCGTCCCATGTGTGTGAGATGGACCGGCTTCCGGAGGGGGGCCATGAGGCTCCCAACCGCCCGTGTAGCCCGGCGGCCAAGCGCCGTAGGGGTGGGGATAGCGGGATCACCCATGGGGTTGGAACCCCCGGGTGCTCGCCAATCATAGGGTGGGCGCGTTGGGGCCAATACGGGTAGTGGGTTGGCGTTCATTCCATCCCGGTATTGGCCCATGTTGAGGAGGCCAATTTGGAAAGTTGACATAAGGGTCAACATTTCCACTCTGCACATGGTGATGGTACAATAGCATCAGTTTGTACCATCATACCACTCAAGTCTTCTCCATGCCTTGGATCATATTCATCATACGATCCTGGTTGAGAGCAAGACTGTGGTAGGCCCCCTCATAGTCAAAAGAGCAGGATGACACTGAGGCACGCCGGCTGGAACTCGGCTCCTCTTGATGGGGAGGAGGGCTAAGTTGCCGCGTGCGGGCTGGGCGTCCGCGACGGGGGGCTCAAAAGGGATGAGAAGAATCTCACCATCCTCCCCTCGCGATCAAAGGTGGTCACCGCTGGGTTTGGGAGGTAACAGTGATGACGACCCCTTACCTTCCAAACAAACCGCTCGGGATCGGGGGTAAAGTCGATCCACCCGGCGGCTCTAATATAGTGCAAATCAAGAAAGGGGTTGTCATCAACTGGAGTCAACAAAGAGAGTTGCTCCCCAAACCCAAGAGCGGAGGCAATGATAGTAATCATCCCCCACATGAATATCGGATTTGAATAATTCCCCCGGCGTATAGCAAGACACCGTTGGAGAAATAGAAATCCGAAATTCAGCTTGCCCCACTTTCGTCAGGGTGATGGGAGGCAATGTAGAGTGCACTCACCTCCTCCGATGCTACCTTACTTGGTTCTTTTTTTGAGTAAATGGAGGTAACAAGGAGGCGGTGAATGTATCTAAGAATGGGGGAATGCATATGAGAGGAATATCCCGTCTTGGATCAAAAGGGGCGTATCCGGCAATGTCACGCCAAAATACGTCCCTTTGATAGAAGGTGGGGTATTGCCAAGTCTCGGGATTGCGAATGGCGTTTGAGGCATCACATTGGAAAATTTCATTAAGCCTCGCCAAAGAGATGCATTGGGGTTGATTGAACAATTGGAAGGAGATTTCATACTCCCCCTCATGTCCCTCAACCTCACGTCTCTCGAGAGAGGCTAAGAATTCCAATGTGAGGCGCTCATACGTCAAGGCGCTAAAAGTGTGAAAGCGTTCCATGCCTAAAGCAAACAAGGCACGCCTTACTCAATCTTATCCCTAGACTTTCAAGGGTGTCGATGTGAAAAAATTGGAAGCCTTGATCTTCCGGTGCTTAAGTTCGTCATAACAACGTTTATGTTCGGGTTTGACGAACTTAAGAGCCGGAAGGGTGCCCTTGGTGTTCGTTTGGGAGGTTGAGCCATGATCTTTTTTACTTTTTTTACGCGAACGAAACATACTTGGAGTTTAAGGAGAATAGCTCAACCAAGTGATAGTTTTTTTTTAAAAATCAAAAGACACGAGCTCGACCCAACAAGTGCACAAAAATAAGGGCACCGATGAAGACAAGAATCAAAGTAAAAATAAGAAAAATGAAAAGAGACTATATAAATAAAAAAAAAAAATTGATATAAAAACAAAAGGAACTAGAAAGATGAAAGGAGTAAGTAACTATCACACAAAAATTTGAAAAAAATCCAAAAATCAGAAAAAAAACAAAATCTATCTAAATCTACCAGCTAAACCCACAAGAAACACCACAATCATCATATATTCTATGTACTTTGCCAAATCTAGAAGAAAAATGAAGGTTAGGGTTAAGATTTTACCTCCCTCTTTAAGAGGGGTGAAGAAACTCCCAATTGCGAGCAATGTAGGCGATTTCAAGCTTCAAATTGTGCTCCTTACCCTTTTTTCTTCAAGAATTCTTCCCCAAACTTCAACTTTTAAGTGATGAAAAGTTTCGAATTTGGGGCTTTTTGACGAAAATGGGTTTCTTGTGTAGAGGAGAGAAAATATGAAGGTTTTGTGAAGGAGGTGAGTGAAAATATTGAGAGATGAAAGATATGGAGATTTGAAGTTGGAGTTTTAATGGAGGTTGAGAGAGAAAATAGGGTTGAGTGAAATGTGAGTGAGAGAGAGAAGGGAAATGTGAGTGAGAGGGAAGGGGTAGGGCCCGATGGAAAACAAGGGGAGCTAAAAAAAAAAAAGTTCGGGCTCAATGGAGCGCCCGCTCCGGCTAAAAGGGCGCCCGCTCCGAGCCTGGAGCGGGTCGCTCTTCACGCTCCCCACCGCTCCAACTTTCTGTTTTCTCCAAAAAAAATTCGTGGGTCGGAGCGCCCGCTCCTGGACCGCTCCCCCACCGCTCCAATCTCTCTGCCTTCCTTGTTATTCTTGCGGAAGGATGGAGCGCCCGCTCCTGTTTATGTGGAGCGCCCGCTCCTCTTGTGGAGCGCCCTTTTGGCTCTTTTGGCTCGCTCCTCCTTCCCTTCTTCAACACTTAGCCAATTTTTTTCATCTCTCTTTTTTTTTTTTTTTTTTTTTTTTTTAGAACTTAGACCCCGGGTTGCCTCCCGTAAGCGCTTCTTTAAAGTCATTAGCTTGACTTCCCTATGATTAAAATTCTCATAGGGAAAGGGGGTAGTCATCCAAAGCAATGTGACCAATGTGCTCAATTTGGGTTCCATCATGGTATACCTTGAGTCTTTGCCCATTTACTTTGAACGTCCCTTTTTCTTCACTCCACACTTCTACCGCTCCATGCGGGAACACCGTTTTTACCTCAAACGGTCCACTCCACCTAGACTTAAGTTTCCCCGGAAAGAGTCTTAGCCTAGAGTTGAAGAGAAGGACCTTGTCTCCTACCTTGAACTCTCTCTTCATTATCCTTCGATCATGCCAAGCCTTAGTTCTCTCCTTGTAAATCCTAGCATTTTCATAGGCATCCCGCCTAAGCTCTTCGAGCTCATGAACATCCAAAAGTCTTCTTTCCCCGGATGACTTGAGATCAAAATTCAAAAGCTTGATGGCCCAATATGCTTTATGCTCTAACTCAACTGGCAAGTGGCATGATTTGCCATACACAAGCTTGTAAGGGGTTGTGCCAATTGGCGTCTTAAAAGCTGTCCTATAGGCCCATAAAGCATCATCGAGCTTTAATGACCAATCCTTGCGAGATCGGTTCACGGTTTTCTCCAAGATGAGCTTCACCTCCCTATTTGACACTTCCGTTTGGCCACTACATTGTGGATGATAGGAGAGCCCATTTTATGATGCACCCCATATTTGGAGAGGAGTGCTTGGAAACTCTTTTTGACGAAATGGGATCCCCTATCACTAATCACGGCCCTTGGAACCCCAAACCTCGGGAATATCACGGACTTGAAAAGCTTGGTAACTACCTTAGCATCGTTGGTGGGAGAGGCGATTGCTTCCACCCATTTGGAGACATAATCAACCGCCACTAAAATATAGGAGTTACCAAGTGAAGAAGGGAAAGGTCCCATGAAATCCACCCCCAAACATCAAAGATCTCCAACTCTAGAATGTTAGTGAGGGGCAATTCATGCCTTTTTGAGATGTTGCCAACCCTTTGACACCGATCGCAAGCTTTAACAAAGCTCCAAAATCCTTGAACATTGTGGCACGCACAATCCACATGATAAGATCTTGGCAACGGTCTTGTCGGAGCCCATATGTCCTCAAAAGGGATGAATGACATTTCTCCATCACACTTGCTAATCTCATCATCGGGAAGGCATCTCCGGTATAAACCGTCCTCCCCCGTTTGAACAAAAGTGGGTCCTCCCACGCATAAAACTTAGAATCATGGAGAAACCGCCTTCGTTGTTGATATGTAAACTCAAAAGGAATAATCCCACAAGCCAAGTAATTCGCCATGTCGGCAAACCATGGAGTATCAAGAGCTTTGATGGAGTATAAGATATCATCCTTTAAACTATCATCAATGGGAAGCTCATGGTAGGGGGAGTCTTCAACCAAAGGTAAGCGTGAAAGGTGGTCGGCCACCAAGTTTTCCGTTCCCTTCTTATCCTTAATCTCAATATCAAATTCTTGGAGGAGCAAGATCCATCTAATCAATCGCGGCTTCGCATCTTTCTTGGACATAAGATATTTGATTGCCGAGTGGTCCGTGTACACTACCACTTTGGAGCACACAAGATAAGGCCGAAACTTATCGAAGGCAAACACAACCGCTAACAACTCTTTCTCCGTTGTGGCGTAGTTCTTTTGAGCCGAATCAAGTGTCTTGCTCGCATAGTGGACCACATGAAGCTTTCCCTCTTTTCGTTGCCCTAAAACGGCTCCCACTGCATAATCACTAGCATCACACATTAGTTCAAAAGGCAAGCTCCAATCCGGAGCTTGCACAATGGGGGCGGAAATAAGGGCATGCTTTAAAGTCTCAAAAGCGTTCATGCAAGCATCATCAAAAACAAACTCGTTATCTTTTTGCAAGAGGCTAGATAGGGCCTAGCAATCTTAGAGAAGTCTTTTATGAACCGGCGATAGAAACCGGCATGACCTAAAAAAGAACGCACTCCCTTCACCGTAGTAGGTTGGGGTAACTTCTCTATGACCTCAATCTTGGCCCTATCTACCTCAATTCCCTTGTGGGAGATCTTGTGTCCCAACACGATGCCATCCTCAACCATGAAGTGACATTTCTCCCAATTAAGCACTAGATTCATCTTTTGACATCTTTGAAGCACATTTTTCAAGTTCTTGAGACAATCGTCAAAAGATGAACCTACTACGGAGAAGTCATCCATGAATACCTCTATGGTATCTTCCAACATGTCCGAAAAGATGGCGGCCATACATCTTTGGAATGTAGAGGGCGCATTGCACAAGCCAAATGGCATCCTTCGATAAGCAAAGGTACCAAATGGACAAGTGAATGTAGTCCTTTCTTGGTCATCGGGGTGGATGGGAATTTGAAAGAACCCCGAATAACCATCAAGGAAACAAAAATGGGAATGACCCGCCAACCTTTCCAACATTTGATCTATAAAAGGGATGGGGAAATGATCTTTCCGGGTGGCCTTATTCAATCTCCGATAATCAATGCACATACGCCACCCGGTCACCGATCTAGTAGAGATTAGTTCTCCCTTTTCATTGGTGATGACGGTCATGCCTCCCTTTTTAGGGACCACATGGACGGGACTAACCCACCGGCTATCGGAGATAGGGTAGATTATTCCCGCCTCAAGGAGTTTCAAGACCTCCTTTTTGACCACTTCCTTCATATTGGGATTCAACCTTCTTTGAGGCTCAATAGAAGAAGCATGATCGTCATCAAGATGAATTCTATGCATGCACAAGGTAGGACTTAGCCCCTTGAGATCTTCAATGCTATATCCAATGGCACTTCTATGTTCCCGAAGGACATCAAGAAGTTGAGTAAGTTGAGTGCCTTCAAGCATAGCATTGACCATCACCGGGTAAGTCTCACCCTCACCAAGAAATGCATATTTTAAAGAAGGGGGAAGGGGTTTCAACTCTACCTTGGGAGGAGGCTTAGAACTCTCCTCCTTAGGTGAAGGCACCTCAAGGGCTTCGATCTTCTCTCTTTACAATAGGTTGGAGAGGATATCCATGGCAAGCTTGAAGTTCTTCCCTTCCTCATTATCCTCCAAATCCTCGCCCAAAAGTACATCTTCCAAAGGGTCCTTCTTATTCCTCATACCCTTCAAACTCAAGACCTCCTCATCAAAACTATCTCTCTCTCTTCACTTCTTCCATGATTGGAGACTTCATTGACTGTCTTGAAAGCAAACTCCATGCTTTCATCTCCTACCCTTAATGTAAGCACATCACGTTTCATATCAACAAGAACCCCAGCCGTTTTAAGAAAAGGCCTCCCAAGTATAAGAGGGACTTGGGAGTCTTCCTCCATCTCATAACCACAAAGTCACATGGGATGAAGACCCTTCCAACTTGGACCGGCACATCCTCCAACTCTCCAATAGGAACCTTCACCGATCTATCGGCGAGTTGAATGACCCTCCTTGTAGGCTTGAGTTCAAAATTAAGTTGCTTAGCTATGGACAAGGGCATCAAACTTACACTCGCCCCCAAATCCGCCAAGGCCCTCTTGGGCTCCAAGTCCCCAATCTTCAAAGGAATAGAAAATGACCCCGGATCTTCAAGCTTCTTGGGGAGCTTGTTTTGAAGTACGGCACTAACTTCGGCGGTCAAAGCAATAGTAGCACTTTCCTCGAGCTTGGTCTTATTGGAGAGGAGCTCCTTAAGAAACTTGGCATAAGTAGGCATTTGAGACATGGCTTGGAGGAAAGGGATATGCACTTGAAGTCCTTTCATGACTTCCAAGAACTTCATGAATTTGTCATTGAGTTGTTTCTTAGCTAACCTTTGAGGAAAAGGAACCGGAGGCACATAAGTCTTGGGTGTCGCTTGACTAGCCTCGTTGCGTTGCTCATGAACTTCTTTCTCTTGACTCGGTACAACATCACTTTCATCCTCTACTATTACCTCTTCAAGAAGCTTCTCAACCTCACCTTCACTCCCCTCTTTCTCAACTTCCGGGCTTTCATTCACCTCACTAGGCATCTTAGGCCCCTCATAATTTGCTCCGGATCTCAAAGTAATGGCCTTGGCATGCTCGTGAATCACGGGTTGGCTTGGAAATTTAGTAGGGGGGAAGTGGTGTTGCTTACTTGTTGGGCAATTTGAGCAAGTTGGGTCTCAATCATTTTGTTGTGAGCTTGCATTTGTTGTAAGGAAGAGTGAATATCCCCAAATTTCTTATCATTATCGGTATTGGTCTTGGTTTGTTGGGCAAGGAAAAGTTGAAGTGTAGACTCAAGTGATGAAGGCTTTGGTTGGTTAGGCTCAAAGGGTGGTCTTTGTTGTGGTTGGTTGAAACCGGGTGGTCGGAAGTTGGATGTGTAGTTGTTGTGATTTTGTGGTGGAGGGTGTTTCCATGATCCTTGAGAGGGGTTGTTCCACCTCCCTTGGTTGTTGAAGTTTGTAGGCCCCTCTTGCCTTGCACCAACCCATGCAACATGTTCCGTAGATCCTCCACAATAAGAGCTTGCATGATCGGTACCCCCACAAATTTCACAAGAGAAAGCTTGGGAAGGTGGTTGGCTTGGGGATGCCAAGTTCACCTTCTCGAGTTTCTTAGCTAGAGTGTCTAGCTTGGCATGGATATGATCCATAGCATCTACATCATACTTCCCTTTGCCACTAGCCTTCTTGCTTGTAGACCTTGTGTTTCCCCAAGAGTAATGCCTCACAACCTCCTCTATGGTGGGCTCAATGTTATCAACCGGAAGTTTGGTGAGTTGACCCCCCGCTCCGGAATCAAGACTAGCTCTAGTCATAGGAAGCAACCCATCATAGAAGCTTTGCATCAACATCCATTGACTATACCCATGGTGCGGACACGATCTTCGGAGGTCTTTGAACCTATCCCATGCCTCATTCAAACTCTCATCCTCATCTTGTATGAAATTAGAGATCTTCCTCCTAGCCTCGGAAGTCTTCTCTTGAGAATAAAACTCATCAACAAAAGCCGCCGTCACTTGCGCCCAAGTAGTCAAGGAATCGGGAGGAAGAGATTGTAACCACTTCTTGGCCTTCCCCGTGAGAGAGAAGTGAAAAAGATTAAGTCTCACGAACTCTTGATTAACATTATTTTGCTTGACCGTGGCACAAAGCTCAAGAAAGTTCGCTAAATGGTCAAGTGGACACTCATGAGAAAATCCTCCATAAGGCTCTTGCTTGATCATTCTAATCAAATGTGGAGAGAACTCAAAGTTAGCGGTAGTTGCCGGCCTTCGTATCCCACTTTTGAGCTCAAATGCTTCGGGGTGACCATAGTCCCTCAAAGCTCTTGGAGGGGGTGGACCCTCCGCCATGATACTAGAAGTAGAAGAACTGGATTGATCTTCCTCAAATACCTCCCCCGGTTGCTCCTCACTAGTAGCTAGCACCCTTGGTTCCCGAAAAATCCTCCTCAACGCCCGTAGAGTGCCCTCAAGATTGTGGTCGATTGGAAGCAAATGATCACTTCGTAACCTTATTGACATGCAAACACAAAAGCTAAAGGGAGATATTAGCAACACAAAGGTTTACCACCAAGTAGCAAGCAACCAATCGGTAACCAAAGAAATATAAAAATGGAAAAAGGGAGGGGAATAGAGTTAACTTAGACTCAAAAATCACAATTCAATGCAATGTAATCCGTTGCTTCCCCGGCAACGGCGCCAAATTTGACACGGTCGTTGCACGTGCCAAATTAAATACCTAACTTAGCCTAATATAGAGTAAGAAAGGGTCGAATCCACAAGGAAGCAAAGATTAATCAAGGGTCGAATGTGATTTAGCGAGCTAAGCCTATTTTTGGGGTTTTTGAAATTAGTGAACAACTAAGAAATTAGGAACTAAGAAGCTAACAAATAGATTAAATAATACGAATTAAACTATATTAAAAGGACACTAGGGATAGGGGATTCACGAGCTAACAAATTATCAACCAAATCGTCAAGCCAAGGGGATTCAATAGGGTCGATTAGGGGACTCGATCGCTCAAATGCTTCCCAATTACTCTCTCGAGCTAATTAGGAGGACTTAATCAATCGATTTTACCTATTCTTATGGTAAAATCGGTTAATCAAGTATTTCCACAACTCATAGCGATCCAAACGAGGTCCTAGGGAGTCAAACACCTATTCTCATGGTGAAGCCAACCTATAATCTAGCTAAAGGTCTATCTAAGATTTCATTTCTCAATCCTTCACCTTAGATTTCCACAACAAGTTCAAATGGTGATCAATCAAATAAACAAGGCAATCAAATTAGTTAGACAACACAATCTCACCAAAAGTACACCCCCAAGCTTGACTTTTAAGGCCAACTCATGGTTAGCAAGGTCATCCCCTTCCCCTAGCTACTAATCTACTCACTAGCCATAGAAAGGGATAAATAAAAAGCTTGAAGCAACAATGGTGAAACAATAATGGTGAAAATCATATCTAATAAGCTAATCATCAACTAATTACTACTAATCAATACCAAAGCAAGATAAAACAAACATAAAAGCAGATAAGAGAAAAGATAGAAGAAATACTCAAAGATGGATGATTTTCAAATGCAAAACTCCATTGAAATAGCTTAAATAACCCACATTCAAAAGTTTAGATATAGTTTCTCTCTCTAGGTTCTACTTCTCTCTCTAGAAACTCTCCCTCATTAGAACTAATTAATTTTTTCAGAAAATTAAACTCCCTAGAATTCTTACAAAATTGGTTTCTATACCCCGTAGAAATAAGGGCAAAGTTGTAAAACACGAAACAAAAAGAATCGGGATCTGGGCATTGGAGCGCCCGCTCCTGCCAATACGGAGCGCCCGCTCCAGTGCTTGGAGCGACCGCTCCTGCACCGCTCCAGGGCCGCTCCAACTTTCTGCCAGCCTCATTCGACGACGGAGCGCCCGCTCCTATTCCTCAGGAGCGCCCGCTCCTCTGTTTGGAGCTTCTTCCTTGCATATCTCTGCTTCAAAGCACTCCAAAAACACATTAGGTGGGGGGGAGGGGGTAGAATGCACATGCAAATGAAATGACCTATATGCAACCTAATAGTATGCAAATGAACTAAAACTAAATGCTAAACATGAGAGTAAGAGAAAAGATGGAAAAGGGAAAGAAAAAAGGAAACTAAATGGCCTAAAATGAATCTAAATGATCTAAACTAAATGCAAATAAGTGAACCTAAAGTCCACTTATCACACTCACTATGAGGACTCAAATGATATGACGCTCTAGAATCAAGAACACACACATCATTACAATATGTTGGTTCATTA
The DNA here is from genome assembly GCF_026745355.1 of Beta vulgaris subsp. vulgaris. Classification (NCBI taxonomy): domain Eukaryota; kingdom Viridiplantae; phylum Streptophyta; class Magnoliopsida; order Caryophyllales; family Amaranthaceae; genus Beta; species Beta vulgaris. The sequence continues at coordinate 24,291,541 of NC_079203.1, forward strand.
GCAACTAAAGCAAGATCATCCTCATAATACGAATTTTCTGCTGCAACAGTAGTATAACGAGATTTATATTCCTTTTTTTTTTTCTTTTTAGGACATTCCTTTTTCTGATGCACCTTCTCCTTACGGTAATTACAGATATCACTTTTTGATGGTTTACAGATAATAAACCGCTCCTAATTAACCATGAAAAAAAGTTGTCAACAATAATGGGTTGGATTTTATCATGCATAAATTCTATTGATAGTTGGTAAACAACTACTCACACTAAACCAGGGTTTATCCACAACCAACACATTCCTTACGTTTATTGTTAGTATGAGTACTCCAACCTAACAGGAAAATTAATTGAATGTTGAGAAAGTATAATGTTTTTCTTATAAGTTTCGTCATCAAAATTGTAGTATATTAATACTCACTATCATATTATACTTTATGAAGTGAATTGGATCTACATGATGATACCAATCAGTCAAGATTTTAGTTTTAAAATGTCAATAACTTGATTCTTGCCTTTGTTACATACACAAATATATCCTGCTCTACTCTGTAGTCATTTGATCTTAACGATGTTGATCAAACTTGATTGATTTCATAGTGCTATAGATATCTTTCTCTAGGGTGATCATGGTTTTTAATGTGACAAAATAACATTAACGATCTTGAAGTATTTACAAAGTGGTTACATAATACAGTTTTGAATAAGTAAATCAATTAGGTAAAACTTACAAAAATTACACTGATTGTAATTGATTCACTATATTTTCAAAATCAACTAATTAAAGAAATTTACGCGAATTTCTGGAATTAATGCACATCGACACATGTTCATGACAATTGTGTAGGTGACACATCCGCTTTTGAACCTAGCAGATGACATGTGGACAGATTGTGCTAGTGAATGACACATAGGCAAAATGAACCTAGCTCTATATAAACTATAATTTTTTGCACGCGATGCGTGCTTGAATTTTTTTCGAAACAGAAACTCGATTTTCTTCGGCGTAAGAGTCAAAATTTGAACATTGGACATATGAAGTATAATTGTTTTTAGTTACAAAATTTGATTGGTTTAGTTTCTGTCACTTAAGTCTCTCACCATTCTTTTTGCTTTTTTTTTTTTATACTTTTTAAAGTTAAATTCTATGAACAAAATAGAAATTTTATTGAATTTATTTTATGATTTCGAATATTATCATTTTTTAGTTCATTTTTGAATTAAGTACAATACTTCATAAATTGTAAAGAAAGTGGACACTTTGATTTCAAGTCAATTTTTTCATAGGTTGTAGTTTGTAAGTGAACTTTTAAATATTTGTAAAGTTTCCTCATTTTAGTGATTTGCATAACGTAAATTATGCAATTTTATGATTTTAGTTGACTTGTGAGTGATGGTTATAATTATATTTTTGGTATTTTTGTTTGAAGCCCTCTTTGATTTGTAAGTGAATTTGTAATTTAGAATAGGAAGGGGGTAACATAGTTTCTTCATGCGGGGATACCATAGCTCCCCCCTTTCCTTCTATAATAGAGATATAATGTACTTTAATTCTTGAATGATACTTTACATAAGCCTTTTTACCTTGATAATTAATCGTGATTATATAATAGAAAAAGATAGGTCCAAATATATGTAAAAGTTTCATTATATATAGGACACACTATAATAAAGTAAATAATTTTTTTCCTTGTCTAGCTTCTAAATTCTAATTTCACTACAAATACACCTTTATTTTTTTATCATACCCCACCATTAATTGTGAATGGTTCTTGAGAATAGTGATATGTAAGTAAATTTTTGAAAATATTTTTGTATGTATTGACATTCTAGGTTATTAATTTTAGTTTGTATGTTAATTTTAAATTTTAGTCAAGTTTGCTGATTATTTGAGTGATTTGCGTGATTTTTATAACGTGATTTTGTCAATTGTATGAGTGAATTGTAAAATTTATTCTTTTAAATGATTTGTGAGTGAGTGTTGTAAATTAATTTTCGGTAGTTTTCTTTGAGTGCCGATTTTGATTTTAACATTCTTTTTTCGTAATTTAGAAAGGAAAGGGGGGGAAAATAGGCATTTCAAAAGAGGACACCATTGCTCCCCCCATTCTCTTATATAATAGAGATATATAGATAAAAAAAATCATATGCAAAAGATAAATATATATTTGATCAATGGGAATAATTTGCAGAGAGTAGCTTTGTTATCTCTTTTTAAAATGTCGAACGCCTAGGAGAGGGGCCTTGGGTACGGAGTGGAGTGGAATTTTTTATTTACGGTTTTTTCATCATTTACATGTGACAATTTTTTTATTATCATCATATACCCCAACCTACTTTATTCAAAATTCACTAGATACACCTCCATTTCTTGAAAATACATTAGAACGCTCTTAATGACTAACACAGTTAACTACTGCCACACCATTAACTACTGTTAGTCATTAACCCTAATTAATCCTAATTAACCGTAAATACCCCAATAAATCCTAATTAACCATAAAAAACCCAAATTAAACCAATTCTCTCTCTAACCACTAACACTCAACCACGCACAACCACCTGACCTCCACCCCACCCCACCCCACCCCAACCCCAAACCCACCATCCACCCTATCCCAACTCCCTTCATATCCCCCACCCCTCCCTCGCTCTTCCCTTTTTTCCTCCCCAGCCCCCCTGCTATAGTGGTCTATAGCGGATGATGTTAGGTTCCATCCCCTGCTGCCATCCTAACCTCAACTCCCTCCCTTGTTAGCTACTGCAACCCTCAAAACCACCCTCAACGACTGCGACCCCTTCCCCCCGGACCCTTGAAACCATCCCACCAGCCCTTGCTACCCCTCCCTCTCCTTCCCCACCCTAAAACCAACTCCAACCCCCAGCCACAACTACCCCTTCCCCTCTACTCTCAAGTCCTCCACCCAAGACACTTCCCTTATTGCTTTTGAATTTTGAGAGAGAAATAAAGGTCGATTTTATGGGTGGGGAAGAGGAGGGCAGGGGGTGGTTTTGGCTTGAGGGTGGCTTCAGAGGTGGGGGATGAGAGGGAAGGGGGTGTTTTAAACTAGGGCGTAGTTTCCTGGGTGGGAAGGGGGTGTTTTAAACTAGGGCGTAGTTTCCTGGGTGGGAAAGGGGAAAGGATGGTGCGGTTTTGGCTCGAAGGGTGTTTTCATGGGTTTGGGAGGGGAGGGGTGACAGTGATATAAGGGTGGTTTATAGGGAGGAGGAGGAGATGGGAGGGGTGGGGGAAGGGTGGCTGGTTTGGGGTGAAATGGTGGTTGTTGAGTGTTTGTGGTTAGGGAGGGTTAATTAGACTTTATTAGAGTTTTAATAGGGTTAATGACTAGCGGGGTTAGCGGTCGTTAGTCATTAAGGAGAGTATAATGTACTTTCAAAAAATTGAGGTATATCTGATGAATTTTGAAAAAAGTAAGAAAATACCGTAATAAAAAAATTTGTAAAAGATATATAGTAAAAAAATCGTTTTCTCTAAGCAATTATTAAATCATCTACAACTCTTCTAAATGGTTATTTTCTAACTACTTATGCATAGAATATCGCTACATATGTAGTAGTTATAATCTCATACCTATTTGTTATTTATGTTTTTACAATATGCTATTGTCAGGCTGTTGCAGATATTATCATTCGCAGGCATTTTCATTCACAACTAGATATGGTATGTAATACAAGTCCCCGCATCATACATATATTCCTTTAATTATGTATGATAATCTCCCTATTTTTCGTTGAACTTTGTTTCCAAAAGGTGTTTTTGGTTTTACTTCGTTATCTTTTTGATAAAAGTTTGTTCCCTTTTCACACTACTTTACCCTATTTGTCAGATCCACATAATTTTAAACTCTCCCATAATCTCATTCTTTCTGCTATTAAAAAAATAGAAAGGACTCACTTTAATTTTATACCCTTATAGTTTCTCCTTCTTTGCATGATTTTTGTTGCTCCAATAAATAAACAAGATCTTTTAAGACTGGGATAAAAGAGTATTTGTAATTCTCTAGTAGTAACTATAGATTTTTTATCTTTTAGATTGCTATAAATGTTTACTTTAGTCTCTAAGGCATAAAGATAAGAACACAATTCACCTATATTAATTACAACAGTTTCTATATTTGCCCCCCCTACATTAATTGCCGCAGATTCATTTGAGGATTGGTTCATTATTATTTCTTCATTTATCACTTTACACATACCTCGCACCATTATTATTGAAAATGATTAAAGAACGATAAGATAATACATGTCCCACTCATCCGCACGCTAAATAGAAAATAAAAGGTTTCACAAATGTTTCAAAATATATCAATATGGGTTTCTATGTATTGAACTCACTAAAATATGTTTTGACTTTATAATTTATGAGCTAAATTTTATTAAAAATTAACACAACAAATATTAATCAATGTTCCCCGCCCCATGACTAATCATGAAGAAAGATTGACAAGATTGGTTAAGTTTGATGATCATCTAATAATATATTAAAAAAGTCGTGCATAAGGAAGTACATGTGGTACGTGGCACTCAACTCAAACTTATAATGCAAATGTTTTATGTTCATTTGTACTCCTCAGTAAAAAAAATTATTGTGTAATTACAAGATATTCAACACGTGACCTTTGAAATGAAAGTAAGAGTTTAACCATCAATACACTATGACTTTATTGTCTAATGCTTGAAATAAAATATGATAAAATCTTATAATAAATATGCTTGAGTAAAAAGACTTAAAAAAGTCTATACATATCTAACACTCTTATTACGTAAATAGCAACAAACTATTGATGTCATATTCTTTTACCAGAATTAATTTTAAGTTATTATTTTCAAATTAAAACCTTTCAGATTTTTTCACTTATTATGTCATGATGAAAACTTCTTTATTTCTTAACGGAAAAAAAATACAAAAAGTGGCAAAATAAATTATGAAATTTAAGAATAATAACATATTTGTTTATTTTAACTGACTCGAGGCAACATACATGCCAAAATATTAGTTAAATAAATTACAAGGGGGTGTTCTTTTTAAGTCATGCCCCATTGCTAATTTTCATAATAAAGCAGATTTTGAATGTTAACTAGTTTTTCGGCCTGGACTATGCACCGAGAATTATAGTTTTTATATATTTATTAATATTTTACTTTGATATGATAACATCAGATATAACTTGGTTTAGTGGTTATGATTGTAGTATATAAGCTTGAAGTCACAAGATCGAGTCTTATATATGACATTTTCTCAATTTTTTTTGTATGCCGATTGCATGTTTTAACGCATCGAAGTAAAAGTATCATGTGTCGTCGCTTCTTGTTTAGGAACACCTTTTAATATATATGTATAAATGCTTTAAGAAACAAATCTTGTGGTTTGTCGCATTATAATCATAAACTAGTATTTTGACCCGAGCGTCGCCCCGTGTTAGTTATAATTATCCAATATATTATTATTCATAAATCTCATACTTGATTTTATTATATTTTCTTAATATTATGTCTCGTGTGTGCAAAATTAAAAAATTGACGTTATGGCATGATAAATTTTATTTAAAAATTTCAAAGGAATTGGGAATAAAAATAACAATTTCAATGAATTTAGGCTAGGAGATATTATTTAATAAAAGTGTTGGAGATCAAAAGCTTGTCTATGTGTTTATGATTACATATTATTATAAGACTTTCTTTTATTTTACTTTGAAACAATAAACATTAAAATTATAGTGGATTAATTATTAAACTCTTACCTTTTATTTCAAGGAAAAATGAAATTTATAATCCCACCTTTGCCACTTCTGCTCAAAACAATCCCACCTCTTAAAAATTTGGAAACAATCCCATCTTTATACCCCATCTTCCCAAAATGAGCATTTTTACCTCTAACCTGTTTAACAAATTATATTTTTATTTTTTGTCCTTTAATCTCTCTCTTCCCATTCTCTCTTCTCACCTTACATCCTTCTTTCATAGAAGCCCCTCCATCACCACCATGGGCACCACCACCACCCCCTGCCGCCTCCACACCACCATAACACCCACACCAAAAACCCATTTACTGGAATCCTCCACCTCGAAACTGTTACCCTTAGCCAGAAAACCCCTACCACACCACTCCCACCTCCATTGACCCCCATCACGACTAACCCCTACCACCCATGGCCACCCCCTGAACCGAACCTTACCTACCCTCGTCCTTTCATCTGACCATTACCCTACCTTGAAACCACCACTTATCACACCAGCCACCTTAAATCCCACACACCACATCCTTGAGGCCCTGACTATCACTCCGCCACCTGAATTGAACAACGAAACTAATAACGAAACTAGGGAAGGGTGTTAGGGGTAGGGTTAGTTGCCGTCGATCGGAGGGAAAGGATCTGGTTGTAAGAACAGGACTAGGAGGTTGGGTTCGGTCGGGAGGGAATCGGGGAAGAGGGAAGAGGGAGGGGAGGGAATTGAGGAAGAGGGAAGGGGTAAGGGGAGGGAATCGGGGAAGAGGGAAAGGTAGGGTATGGGGGCTCCGGCAGAGGGAAGGTTAAGGTATGGGGACTTCGGTAGAGGGAAGGGCAGGGGAGGGCGACCGGGGAAGAAGGAAGGGGGATGGGGGCTCCAGCAAGGGAGGGAAGTGGAAGAAAAATGTTTTTTTTTTTATAAATTGCTTTACTTAAAAAAAACAATCAGAAGGTGATACTTGGCAAGTCACTTTCTAAAACAACTTACCAATTTCACAAGCCATTAAAAGGCTAATTTTGAGAAGATGGGGTATAAAGGTGGGATTGTCTCCATATTTCGAAGAGGTGGGATTGTTTTGAGTAGAAGTAGCAAAAAGGTGGGATTATTAGTTTCCATTTTTCAATATTTCAAAGGTTATGTTCCAATCTTAGTACCTCCATATTGTTATTATTTTTCAATTAGACTATAAACATGTGTGCTATAATTTTAAGTAGAGTACCACGTAGCACCATTCTTTCTTTTTTTGACATTGAGAAATAATACATTAATTAATAAGGAAGTACAACCTTGTACAAATACAACTAAAACTAAAACAAACAAACAAACAAACAAACATAAAGGAGCCTTACGAGCTCGTACATTCCACCTAAAACAGAAATAATTAAGACCAGTACAAAGTCGCGTAGAAAGGGGAGTGTCACTAGTCAGTGTCTGTGATAACGGATGCAGTGCTGGGATGCTAATGGAAGTGGTAGAAGAAGCGGATGAGAATCACGATCGGAAACGAACAACCAACGGCGAACGTCTCGTCTCGCCACATGAGCAATCCCAACGGTTTGTCACTGCTTGGGATTCCGAGCTCATGATCATGTGAAGCGTCACGTTCCATTGTGAGTAATAACTCTCGACCGATAGTATTTCAGGTGTCTCTAAGAAGTAGGAGAAACACCAATGAGTGGGCATGGTGAAAACCCCCAGATGCAACTAGGGTGCCGCCTGTAGATTTGAAAATTTCAAGGCCAAGACCAATAAGATCAATGCCAAGATAAGAAGAGAGTTAAACAAGTTGAGCCCTCTAACACACCTCTGGTATTCAAAACCGAAAAATATATGTCCCAAACATGAAAGCTTATCATCGCTCGTCCTTGCTCACGATCTTCGTCAATTACCTTGTCCCTTAGCACATATTCCCAAAATTCTACATACGATACTCTTACTACCTTGACCCACCAAACTTGACCCAAATGACAAACACTTGGCGATGGCCACAACCAAACACCAACAACAACTTTAACAACTCAAAAACAATGCACTCCTTTATTTGGAGATTAAACACAGATTTTACGAAAAACCTGAACATATTGACAGCAAACATAACAAGTTGGAGATTCCAACTGTAATAGCCCTGTTTTAAGAACCTTTATTTAAAAGCTAAAAGTGGATAAGCATCATCATTCTTAATGGTTAAGAAAGCTTGTGGATAAGCACCATAATTCTTAATGGTTAAGAAAGCTTGTGGATAAGCATCATCATTCTTAATGGTTAAGAAAGCTTGTGGATAAGCATCATCATTCTTAATGGTTAAGAAAGCTTGTGGATAAGTACTATCATTCTTAATGGTTAAGAAAGCTTGTGGATAAGTACTATCATTCTTAGTGGTTAAGAAAGCTTGTGGATAAGCATCATAATTCTTAATGGTTAAGAAAGCTTGTGGATAAACATCATCATTATTCTAATGGTTAAGAAAGCTTGTGGATATCATTCTTAATGGTTAAGAAAGCTTGTGGATAAGTACTATCATTCTTAGTGGTTAAGAAAGCTTGTGGATAAGCATCATCTTTCTTAATGGTTTAAAAAGGTCAAAGAGGATGAGAACCATCATTATTATTGGCCAAGAAGGCTTTGGAAACCAATAGATAAGTTAGAAAGTCCTTGAGAGCCTTAAACATTAAGATTATGAAAATCGTTTCGAGATTGTTTTATCGGGTAACGATGAACTTCTAGTTAAAGAGCCTTTCGGGGTTGAATCCGAGCTCAGAACCTAACCAAACTTGATATATGACATGCTTGGGATGTCTTAAGGTTAAAATGGTCATTTATCCCCAAGAATTACGTGGCTCAATAGGTAAATTGCTTACATAGTAAAACCTGGCCAGCTGAAATTACAGCTCAGACCTATCCTCAAAGAAAGTGCTTAGCAGCTACTAATTGTCGATCTTCAAAGCCTTGTATGCATGAAAGAAAACACCTAAGGCTAACACCTCAAGCAAGAATCACCCAAAAATCCAAGAAACCGACCTTGCCCAGAAGAGTCTTGGGGGTACCGCCAGAACAGACTATAAAAGCCTGTTCTGGATTTTCGTCTCTTTTCTCTTATTTCTTCCTCTTGGACACCCATTTTTCCTTACATATAACTCTTCTAGACAATCCATACAAAGTAGTTCAAGCTTTGGTTCCAATCTTTAGACCTTAAACTCATATAGAAAACCTTGCTGAAAGATCACATAAGTTGCTGTAAGTTCAACAGTTTACACCTCTTGTATTTAAGCTTAGTTTTTCATATCTATAAGCTTCTTGAAAATAATCTTTAGCATTTTATACATTAAAGGGAAGCTGTAGGAGTAGTTAACCAAGTGGATTAAGGAATTTCGTGGCTTTAAGCATCCTTAGTTAAGGTACACACTTATTTTGGTTTTACCCTAGAGATTTCCATACCTATAGTTAGGTGATTGTTTCTTTCTAGTGTAAAACATGTTTATGAAATGAATTTATGTATGATGTATATTTTATTATGTGTATATTGAGTTATTACATGAGTATAACATGCTAAGGTTCATTAGAGATGTTTTATTTGACCTAAACAATACTTATACGCTAAGTAATACGATTATGCTTCTTAATGGAATGTGTTTAGTACATGGACTTGTGGAGTAATTGTGATGATTGAGGTGGAGTTGTTATGTTATTGTTGTTGTGGAGTTATTGTGGTGGTTGTGGTAAAGTTGTTGTGGAGTTGCTATTGTTGTTGTTGCTCTATTGTAGTAGTGTTGTTGGGTTATTGTTGTTCTGTCTTTGTGGTTGTGGTGGAGTTGCTATGAAGTTGTGGCCTATTGTTGTTGTTGCGCCATTGTTATGGTTGTTGTTGTAGTTGTGGTGGCTATTGTGGAGTAGTTGTGATGGTGTGGTAGATTTATTATGTTGTTGTTCTGTTCTTGTGGTGAGGTTGTGGTAGGTTATAGTTAAAATAGTATACTAGTTTAGAAGATGAATTAGTTTGAATATGATTAAAAAGGTTACGATGATGTGTCCAGAGCTAGTATCATGTGGTTTATAATTTAAGTATATATATCCAAAGTATTCAGTAGAACAATATGGTTCATCTTGTTATTATGATTCAAGAAGTTGGAGTGATAAATTTGGGAATATGATTTACTTAGGTTTGTTATGAACATAGTAGGTGGTGGTTTCTGTTGTTGGTTGTGCTGATGTATTGTGGTTGTGTTGTTCTGCTATTGTGCTTAATGTTGTGTTATTGGTGTTGGTGTTATTGTTGGTGGTGGAGGTGGTATTATTGTTGTTTGTGCTGTTGTTATTATGTTGTTGTTGTATAGTTCTTATTGGATAGTCGTTGTTGATGATGCGAGGGAAGTCAAAATCTTAGGACTGGGAGACTGTTATAATTATTGTAGTTGGAGTTGATATCTATTAAGTCGAGTTATGAGTTATGGGAATGACTTCATTAATTTCTATTTGAGGGATTCAGTTTGATTAGCATAATGGTTGCGTTAGAAGAAGATAATTAGAATATTAGTAAAGATTGGTTGTTGATTATTGTTATTGTTATGAGGTGATTATTGGAGGATGACTAGGAATGGAGTATCATTCGGAATCATGAAGGAGATTGTATTATTGGAATTGTTCGAAAATACTATGTTTCTCAAAATATGATTTGGTATGATACTGAGGAAATGATTCAAATATGAGTTAAGACAAGATAAGGACGAATATGGTGTTATGTTATGAGTATTGAGGATTCAAGTATGAATCATTAAATATCTTATTTTATAAATATGAAAGTGAGGCATGAATAGGCACCCCGAGTTAGGGCGGGTAGAGTCCCTAGCTGTTGCCTTCCAGGAAGGGCGAACTCCTGGCGTTATAGACATGTCCGGGTAAGTCTTGCAAGCATAACAATAAAAGGCTGGGTGACGACCCTCAATAGTTTGGAGACAGCTGGTACTGCGTGGTACCCCTCTCCACTCGAGTTCATGCCAAACGATTTGATTTTGTGAAACTATAATAACTAAGTCGAATGTGATAATCTGTTATTATAACTACGTGTTAGTTTTCAAAATACACCTAAACTTGTATTTTCTATCATACAGTGTGTACTCAGCTTTGCTGATAGTGTTGTCATTTCTGTGGCCTGTCACTTGGTGGGTGGCAGAGTGAAATATTATTGCAGGTTTGGTGTTGTGAGCTCAGGATTTTGAAGTGAAGCAAGATAAAGATGTCGTCGTAGCGTATGGATTGAGTTAGTATTTTAGATAGTCAATTACGGAATAGTTTTCAATATACTTCGTTGTATACAATATTTGGGAATATTAGTCGAGATATTGGTGTAATTGAAGCCTTATATAAAGGATTTTGTTTTGTGGGCCAATAACCCACAGGTCCAGGATCGTTTTATAGGTTATGTTTCCGCTGCGAGTTAATATTTATTTCGAGGCTTATTAAGTGTTGATTGTGATTAGTGAATCTTAAGTGTGATTAGCTACCAGCTCAGGAATCGGGCTGTTACACCAACAACATGGGGGGAGGGGGAGGGGAAGCCCGACACTAACAGGGGGGTGGGGAAAGGGGAACCCGACACTAACAGGGAGGAGGGGAAAAGGAGAGCTCGTAACAACTAAAAGGGAGGGGGAGAAAAAGCCCAAAATAACCACAACACTCTAATAAGGGGATTGTGCCTACCAAACGTGAGGACAGGGACGGAAACGAGGACCATGGTCTATAACAAATGGAAGCAGCGACGGGAGGGGGTGACTGCCACACGAAAAAGTGACGCACATGGGTGGGGAGGGGTGGGGAGGAGGGAAACTGATGCACATAGGATGGGGGGAGGGAGAACACATACAGGGTGGGGGAGGAGTGGAGGGTTGTTGCACAGGGGAGGGGGATGGAGAAAAATTTGTCGTATAGTGGAGAGGGAGGAGGCCAACTGACACACTAACCACCAAACGGGGGATGAGGCAGGGAAATGGATAGGGGAGGGACGAAAGGGGGGTGGGGGAAAATACGGGAGAAAGGGGAGGGTAACTGTAGGACCCGAAAGCTAAAACTGCAACCTAAGTGGCAATGGGGGTGCTGATCGACGACTAGGCTGAGCTATCAGCCGCTGACAAACCTGGGGAGTTAGACCCTTGGAGCTTTTGTTTTTAGGGTTTGGGAAGAGAAACCTGTAGAGAGGCGTTTTATTGGGTGTGTTCGGTAACAATAGTTGTGGTAGTAGCTTTAAGTTGTCATAGTAGCTGTTAGCTGTGATCGTTAAGGTTAATGATTGATGTGTAACTGTTAGCTGTCTGAGTAGCGCTATAAGATATTGATGTTATGTAAAAGTAGCTGTCAAAGTAGTTGTTTACAAAATAATTAATTAAAAATTCAAAACAAATTATAATATATAATTCATGCACCACTATACACTATCCCAAAAGCTATAACTCGTAGTTTTTCACAAACACTACTAAAACACTACTTATGCAACTAAAAGCTAGTATTTTGACCTGGTTAAGATACTAAAAGCTACATAGAAAGCTTGTGTCGAACACTGGTTTCTCAAGAAATAACAATTGGTAGAATTGAACAAGTCTATTGTTAATGACATCCATAATACTATATTGCATAATTTTAGTCCATATTGTTTTATAGAGTGTAAACCCACAATGAAAATTAAAGATAGAACTACGCAATTATTATTACGCTAAAATATTTTATCGTGGAGTATAAAAAATAAAAGAAGTCAAATGCATTTCAAAGTGAAAGGAAGTCTTTTTTTTTCTTGACAACGAGAAAAATGGCATTAATTAAAAAAAGTGTAACCTAAAGCTAATATAAAGAAACACAAAATAAAGCAAACAAAGCTAAATTTCATTTGCTCTTACATACTCTATGAAATAAAAAGAAACTATTACAAGTCCAGTCCAACTTAACCTTGTCCCGGGGGATGGAAGGCAGGGTTGGGTTGAGAGTCTTGAAAAAGACCCGATATGAGAGGGAACCTGTTGAGAGATGAAACCAAGTGGATTGTCTCACCCCATCTAGCAGCCATCAATATCTGCTAGACAGAAATTGCCAAGTTCCTTGAACGGAAATAACTTCTCGGGATTCTAGTGATTTAAGTAATAAAGAAGTCACGTCTTTTGATGACTTCTGATCCTTTTGCGAGGGTTTTCATAGTTTTGTCTCATGAGACTGACAAATTGCGTGGAGGTCATAACATGCCGCAAGTAAACTGGAGAGCATCCCACAAGATGAATTTTTGAACTGTAATGACTCCAAAAGTCATCACATGAATCAGTGGTGAATTATAATGAAAAAATTCTCCAGAAATACAGATCCTAAAATCCAACCTTGCAATCTCTAATGAGAAAAGGCGGGCGGGAAAAACGAGAAAGGGGTATGTAAATAACTGACCGACGATGCGGGAATAGGCTCGCCGGCGACCGGTGAGCAGGACACTCTCATGCTATTCTTTTTTTAGATGTGGGTTATGTATTTAACTTTTTTTTATCTGTCTTCCATGTTCTGTAATTTAATTTCCCTTCTTTAGTATTAGAATATAATGTCGTATTTCTAGTTAACAATATACAAGAATATTAGTCAAAGCAGGAGGAGGACGGATGCTGACTAACCTAATATTACTTAGTAATTTATCAAACTAATCAATACACAATATTAGTTATTAAAAATATAAACTGCCATATTTACGATATCTATCACAATCCCTCAGTCAAAGCAGGAGGAGGACGGATGATGAGATTGTCCCGAAAATCATGAAAAAGGACACCAGGAAGATCTTTCGTGAATATATCAACAATCTGATAGCGGAACGGAACATGAAGGACACGTACTTCACCATGTTTAACCTTCTCCCAGACGAAGTGAATATCCATCTCAATGTGTTTATTGCACTGACGATGTACGGGATTACTAGACTTGTAGATTGCAGTAACATTATCGCAATATACCAATGTTGCTTTAGCTGTAGGAAGATGAAGCTCAAACAACATATTTCGAACCCAACAAGAATCACAAACAACATTACTAAAACCTTGTATTCTACTTCAACACTATATTTCGACAATGTGGGATGTCGTTTCGATGACCATGAAAATCAGATTATCGCAAAGGAATGTACAGTAGCTAGAATTACTATGAAGAGTATTAGGATCTCCACCCTAATCAGCGTCAATATAGGACACAAGAAAGGAAACCGAGGATTTTTAAAGATGCATACCATAATGTAAAGTCCCATTTACATACTGCAATATGTGTTTCAACACATCCACGTAATCGACCTTAGGATCGTGCATGAATAAGCAAACCTGTTGAACAGCATTCGAGATACCAGGTCTCGTAAAAGTCTAATACTGCAACGCACCTCCAAGACGCTGGTATTTGTTAGGATCCTCTTAAGAAACCCATAAATATCACTTAAGTTATCAACATGAGTAGGGCAAGGCTTGCAATTTGTCATACCAGCTCGATCAAGTATTACCATTGCATACTGCTTCTGTGACAAGAACATACCATTAGCATTCTGAGATACAGATATGCCTAAAAAAGTAGCTTATGGGGGCCAAGTCTTTCATGGCAAACTCAAGGCTTAAGCTGGAGATAATACTTCTTCGAACAGAATTAGAAAATGCAATCAAGATAATATCATCCGCTTAAAGTAGCAAATAAGCAATGTCAGAGCCACGTTGCTAAAAAAATAGAGATTGATCAGATTGACTGTGAGAAAAACCAAGTGTGGCCACAAAATTTGCAAAACGCTATTGCTAAGCACGAGGGGCCTATTTATGACCATATAATGACTTCGGTAGTAGACAAACATGATCAGGATAAGTCAAATATATGAACTATAATGGTTGATAAATGTAAACAATCTCATTTAACTTACTATGCAAAAAGGCATTTTTAACACCCAATTGATGAATATGCCAAGATTTGGACAAAGAAGTACTGAGCATGAACCGAACAATAGCAGGTCCAACAATGGGGCTAAAAGTCTCATCACAATGAACACCCTCCTGCTACGATTTTCCATCACCTACAAGACGAGTTTTATACCTTGAAAAATAGCTACCAGATTTCAATATATGCGAACAAATTACAAAGACCGAATGATATTAAAATTGTAAGGACAAGGAACTAAACTCTCCAATTTAGGTCATAAAGGAAATCCATTAGGTTTCGGGGGGCATCCATTGGTATTTTAGATTCGGCCAGCTTGACTAGACCGTGGTGACTACGAGTAGTCATGCGGTGAAGGATGGGCATTGGTGAAGGTTGGGTAGAAGTTGGGCTAGACACAGACCCACTGGGGAGGAGTGGATATATTTGGGCCATGTTTGTGGGGCTATTGGGTGGGATAGGTGAGCGGCTAGAGGATGGAAAGATTAAGGAATCTACTAGAGGGATGTGGGTCGCAAGCTAGGGGAAGGGGGAAGGTTGAAGGGTGAAGGGGCTAGTGAGGGTGTGAGTCGGTTAAGGAGAGTTTTGAGGGCTGTAAGAAGGATTTTCTGGTTGGGCCACGGGATCACCATTTGGAGCAGTAGTTAAAATATGATTTTCACCTACACCATTTGCAATATCATCAAGAATGTGCAATCTCATGGGGGAGACAACATGATGCAAATAACCATACAAAGAGGGAGAAGGAGTGTGATTTTTAGAGAAAGGAAAATTAGACTCATCAAACCAAACATATTTTCCTATGATTATTTAACGACTCAAAGGATCATAGCATTCATAGCCTTGATTATGAGACGAATATCCTAGGAACACACAAGGAGTAGTGCGGGATTGGAGCGTGTGAATAGAAGTGGATGGTAAAAGAGAAAAGCACAAGTAACCAAAGACACGAATATGAGAGTAAGTAGGACTCTTTTGATATAAAATTTATGTGGGAGATTGATAGCCAACAAGTTGAGAGGGAAGTATGTTGAGGAGTTAGCCATAGTGATCATAGATGGTTTGTAGCTCTCAAAGAGAGATAGCTTTAGGCTTTGTAGCCTGCTAGTGTTGTTTTTCATCTAGAGGCATGTCTCTAGAATGATCACATTGGTATGTTTTGATACAATAATACCTTACCTTGCCTATCAAAAAAAAAAAAAAAGTATGTTGAGGAGATAAGTAATCGTCTCTAAGGCATGGTGCCAAAATGACGGAGGAAGAGAAGCTCAGCAAGTAAAGTGTAGACAATCTTATTGATTGTCTGGGTTTTGCGCCCAGCTTTTCCATTTTGAGGAGATGCGTAAGGACATGAAAAACAAAAAAGCATGCCATTTTGTTCATTGAACTTATGAAGTAGACTATTGTCAAATTCTAGGCCATTGTCACATGAGAAAGCTTTAATTTCTCTTCCCAATTGAGTTCGAATGAGATAACAGAAATACACAAATAGATTATTGACTTGAGATCTGTGACAAATGGGAAAAGTCAAAATCCATAGTAACAATGACAGTGAAAACTAAAAACGAGAGATGTTCGTAAGTCACTGTGAACTATATCAAAAGGAATAGTAGTAAATGAATGTGAATCATGAAAAGGAGTTTTTATTAATTTTCTAAGAGGACAAGAGTGACAAACATCTGATCTCTTTTTGTTATAAATAATATAGTTACTACTATGTAAAGAGTTAAAAATAGCATCAGCGGATGTCCTAGACAGGAGCGTCACACACTAGGAGATAAAACAGCAAAGGTTGACTGAATGGATGATAAAGGTACTCGAGATTGAGTAATCAATGGATAGAGCTCCCCCCAAACTCTCACACCTCATAACATCTCTCTCCGTCCTTAATTCCTTCACCTAAAATCCAAATGAATCAAATACAATATACACCATATTAACAAAAGTAAATTTGCAAACATAAATCATGTTTTTTATATGATGAGGAGCATGAAGAACATTATTTAGGTAAAGGGGTGGAGGGAGTGGTTTCATTGAGGGATTCAGTGCCATAACCACAAACTAGAATCATGCTACCTTTGCCAATAATTATAGAATTATTATTATTTTTAATCAAATGAAAATAAGACGAGAGTGTACCTTGCGAATTAGTCACGTGAAACGTGGCTCCTATATCCATATAGAACGTGTCATTAGGAGGAACGAAATAAATAACCTGAATGGCTTCATTGATATATGTAGGCACATAACCGACAGTGCGAGGAGGGGCTGCCATAACATAAGCTTGAGATGGATGCGTACCAAGAATACCCTGCTGCTGTGCTGGAGGAGACGGAGAAAGAGGCCGAGAGTGCTGCCATTGCTAACTACAAGAATTAGGGAATGGACTATGGACAATGTGGTGTTGGCCATGGTTGCGGTGCCAACCCTCCCCAAGGTGGATAAAACCACTGTAACCCTGACGAGGGCAAGCTGGCTACCCTTTACTTGGTCACGTTGACCTTTCCTACTGTCAGTACGGTTGCCGCTGCCAATACACAATTATTATTGTTGTTGTTGGCACGACTGTTGTTATTATTGTGGTTTTTGTTCTTATCGCGAGCATTGGAGGAGTTGGAAGCCGAGTTGGTGGGGGATTTAGAGCCCTTGTCAGGAGGCGCTTGCCCCATAAGAGTCGTGTAAGAGAAAACAGTGACCTTCTCACTAAATATTTCTTCAACCTCAAATATAGAATGGGCATCATCAACGGAAGGTAGGGATTTGCGATGCTGCACAATTGATTCAAATGACATGTAGTCATCGAAGAGGCCGCGGGGAAGACACAACACCATCTAGGCATCAGTGACTGGTTTCCCGACGATGCGGAGCTTGTCTGCAAGAACCTTGATGAGTGTGCAATATTCCTTGAGACTCTAAAATTTGATAAGACGAGTATAAGTGAATTGGGCGTCCAATTGACATGCTCGTGCAGTTTTCTTGTCGAGAAAGAGATTCTTGAAATGAGACCAAGCCTTGGCGGCAGTATCATCGGCGCAGATGATGGTGTTGAGGAGATCATGCATGATGGTGCCATATATCCATTATAAACTATGTCGTCGATTTGTTGCCAAAAAGCCTGCTCGAATTCATGGGTTCACAGGACTTGACTATGGAATCAATAGTCGTGGGCTTAATGTGGTAAAGGAAAAGATTATTGGCAACAACGAGTTTTGTATTGGCATTTGGCAACGGTAGTGACATAATGAAGTTTCTCAACCATGATTGATGGCAAAGAGAAAGAAAAGGAGGCGGAAGAGAAGATGGGAGGCGCAAGGATGGAGATTTAACCTAAAGCTGTTGATACCATATTAGAAGATATTGCCATATCTTTCTCATTAACAATAGACAAGAATATATACATGAGTTAACCTAAGGTTACTTTGGCAATTTATCAAACTAATTAATATACAATATTAATATCTTTGTCCTTGTGGGTAAGCTTATTTTATTTTATTTTGCTAAGCAAGTAAGTACGTATATACTCCACATCAAAACAAAATTACAACCTAAACATCACTCTTACAAGGAAGAGCATGAAGACTATACAAGGCTAATTGTTTTTATTGTTTTTGTTCTCTTTGGTTCTGCTATTCCTGTCTTCCCTTTATTTTATGTTATATTATAATATCAATGCAAAATTTAAATTTGGATAATATCAACATTAGTATCATATGTATTCTTCGGCTTTATTACAAAAGCGCTTCAGCAATACTCTTTCTAATGTATGCTCCCTTATTGCAAATTTTTTGTTCTATTTGTATTGTGTGCGCAAAGGTTAGAATGTAAAAAAGATACGAAAAAGAATCGATGAGCGTGGAACATCATATGTTTTATTGTTATATTATGCATAATTAGTTATTGGGTTATGCTATAAGTGAACTTATATGTTGCTTTTCTTTATAAAATTTGACCTTTGCTACCATTTCTTATATCATAGGACATGATATGTGCTATTGCTGAATTGGAAAGTGATAGACAAGTACTTGCAACACATTACATCAAGAAAACAAAAGAAACAACATTAGGTATCATGCAAATTTCTCCACAAATTGCCAATTGGCTATACAGGTTGAGATACTAATTTCTATGGATCCCTAAATATTAACTTTCGAATTGTAACACAAAATCCTAATAAGATAAATCATTGTTTTAATAGAGAACATGGATATCGAGCCTGTGAAGTTGGAGAAGAAATTTCCACATTATATAGACCCTTTGTAAATGTATATTTTGGTGTTGCTTATATGAGGTGGTTGTCAACCTTTGAACATCAGTAAGTCAGTTGAAAAAATCACTTGATGAATAGTATCCTGTCTTTATTTGGTTATCATTATATCATAATCATGGTTCATTGATATTTATATGCAGTACTTTATCATATATGATTATAGGGTAAGAGGTGAAGAGTTTATCGTAAGGGCCTTCAATGGAGGTACAAAAAAAGCAACTCACAAATCAACGTTGCCCTATTGGAGACGATATATTTCTATTAAAGAAAGTCTACCATCAAGGTAATTACATCAATATCTAAGAGAATTTCACATTAAAAGAACACGTGTACAAGTAATTGCTGAGATCGTTATGCTTACTTTATTATTTTCTAGTCAACCAAAATAATTGTCACACGATTAGGAGCATAAGTGTACAATATTTATAAGCTTAGTTTGCTTGCCTTTTTCATTGACTTTAATCAAGTATATATACATTACAATAATTTGTTGTGATTAATAAACTATGTCAAAATATATCCTAAATGATATCGAATGATATCGGAAATATCCTAACACTCTCCCCCTCATGTTGGAGCGTTCGGATCCAAAAAGCCCGACTTAGAGAAGTTATATCATATTGTTGTTTGCCAAGAGCTTTCGTAAAGATATCGACTAACTGAATAATAGTAGGCTCCTAAGAAGGAGAAATAAGGCCCTCTATGATGGCATCTCGAACAAAATGACAGCCAACCTAACCTCAATGTGCTTGGTTTTCTCACGGAACACATGATTCTTGGCAATATGGATGTATAATTGACTATCGCAAAACAATCGAATAACTTTCGGATGTTGAACACCTAAGCTAAGAAGAAGACCCTAAAGCCACTATAACTCACACATCGTGGCGCCCATGGATTGATACCCGACTTTAGTAGAAGAACAACAAAAAGTATCTTGTTTCATAATTTTCTAGGAGATAGGAGAATGATCGAGAAAGACAAGCCAACCAAATATAAAAACGGCAGGTTATTGGCAAAACGACCCAATCGAATTAATATCAACCGTGAAGAGTTAGAGCATTGTCTTTATGAAGAAGAATACCATGGCCAGAAGTGCCTTGCAAGTAGCGAACCACACGTAACGCAGTTTTCCAATGATTAATCTGAGGAGACTACATGAAATGGGACAAAATATGAACACAATAAGCTAAGTGCGGACTTGTGACATCCAAATATATCCGTGCATGAGAAATGCTCTTGAGGCATCATTAAGAATTTTATGATCATCGAGCAAGACACCAGTAGAAAGGCCCCACTTATGATTTTCATCAATAGGAAAACCAAATGGTTTGGAACCCAACACACCGGTTTGATAAACAATATCTAGAACATACTTTCGCTAGCAGAAGAACATGCCTTTAGAACTTTCAGCAACTACAGTACCAGAAAATATCTCAAGGGACCAAGGTCCTTCATTTAAAAACAATCATTCAAATAGGCTTTGAAAGTGGACAAGGAAGCGGAATTATTCCGTGCAATAATGAGATCATCAGCATATAACATCACACTAATTTGAGTGCTACCTTGCGTAAAAGTGACGAGAAAATAATCAGAGTAAGATTGAAGGAAGCTATATTATTTTAGAGCAGTCACCAATTTGGAAAACCAATAACGAGGAGCCTCACTAAATGCATACATGGATTTGCGCAAACGAAACACCATATTAGGGTTAGGAGTCTCAAATGTCGCAGGAAGCTTCATATATACTTCTTCCTCAAGATCCCTATGAAGGAAGGCATTATGAACATCTATTTGATGAAGTTCTCGATTCTTAGGAGCAATAATAACAAGAAAGCATGAATAATTAAAATATTGCAACTAAAGCAAATGTCTTAGTATAGTCAATTCCTTTCTGCTGATGATTACCAAGAAAAACTTATCTGGATTTTTGGTGTTCAAGAGTGCCATCACAAGAGAACTTGTTACGGCAGACCCATTGAGTGCCTAAAGCGTGTTTCTCGGGAGGTAGAAATTCCGTGGTCAAATTATCATCATCCTCCAAGGCTTGAATTTCATTCTGCGTAGATTTTTTCCAACCCAGATGTTTCACTGCTCCCTTATAATAAGACTTGGGCTCTTGATGAGTAGTAACATCTCCAAGCAAATTTCGGTATTTTACAAGATATGGCGTGCCTAAGGGTTGAACTGGAGCAAGAGCAATGGGGTGGACTCTTAGTATGAGCTATGTGAGTGACGTAATCACAAAGAAGAACTAAGTGGGTGAGGCTACGTACACCAAAGACAAAGACCAAGACCAAGGGAAGGAGACTCACTAGGACTAGCTAGCTGCAACATTGGGCTCACTAGGTGAATCGAAAGAAGACCCATCAGGAGGAAGCTCCTTAGCTGCAGGTAAAGGTCAGTCTAGAGGATCTGTAGCGGTGGGCAAAGGCCCAATAGGGGAATCTGTTGCAATGGGCAAAGGCCCAGGGGATGATCCGTAGCAGTGGGCAAAGGCACAATAGGCAAGCTAGAAGGTAGAGCATTAGTGGCGCGAAGTGGACCAAGTGCAGGAGCACAAGGGGACGCCCACTAGTGGAATCAGTCACGGATTCTGAAGGAGTATGCCCAAGGTAGAGACATGGGGTGGAAGATCAATGTCAATATTAATATCCACAACCTCTCGAAAAATAATATTGGCAGCTTCGGGATCCTCATAAGGGTATATATCCTCAAAATATTTCACATGATGTGAAATAAAAAATTAAAATATTTAGTATCAAGATCAAAAAGTCTCCAACCCTTCTTCCTAAATGAATAGTCTAGCTACAAACAACATTTTCGACTCCGACTAGTAAACTTATCATGTTTGGCATGGTGATTATGAGCAAAACACAATGAACCAAAAATACAAAGAGCATTATACGAAGAAGGATGAGCTAGCGTACAAAAACTCAAACGGTGTTGCATAATATGGGAGAAGGAGTGCGGTTAATTAAATGAGACGCACCAAGGATACTTTCCCCTAATAAGTGAATTGGGAAATGACCTTCAAAACAGCAGGCTCGAGCAACATTTAAAATATGCTTTTATTTTCTCTTAATTTTTCATTGTGTTGTAGAGTATCGACACATAAAGTTTGAAAAATTGGTACCAGTGACTAAGAAATAATCCCCTAAGCAATTAAACTCAGTGTCAATTGTGATATTGCATATTTTGAAAAGATTGAGAAAATTGCCTATTAATCATGGCAAAAAAAAGACATAAACATCTGAAACATCTCAGTTTTATCAACCAACAAATAGATCCAAGAACAACAAGAAAAAGGTATGTTTGTATGGTCCCCATAAATCACAAGTTACCTTTTCGAAAATTCTACTAATACTAGTATCACTAATAATAAACTTATCTCTAGAGTGTTTTGCACGAAAGCAAATCTCACAAGTTTTATTTAAACAACATCGACATTGAAAGATGGGAGCAAGTAATTTAACAAATTTCTCTAAAGCACACTCCATGGGCTTGTGTCACATATCCAATGTAAGGTGAAAGCCATCAGAACAAATATGATACAATGATTCTCCCTCTGAAACATAATAGTCCATGCCGCCTAAGTCCCGTTCCAATCAGAGCCCTCAACTAGTGTCAATAGCACACATACGAGAAATATATTGGACAGTAGTATCAATGGAATCATTTATTTTATTGTGAAACCAAAATTAAATTGCAGTTTAAATGAGGAAGATATAAGACATGATGAAGAGTGATTTTTCCGACAACCAAACTGAACCATATTGATTGGCATGACAGTGGTACCATTGGGAAGACCGACCGGACAATGTATAATATCAACAATATCAAAGAGGTAGCAATCGCTACCATATATGTGATTGTTAGCGTCGGTAATTAATAATCCAAAGAGAAGTATTAAACTCACCTATTAATCGATCATCAGAAACTTTGATATTACTAATAAGACCGGGTAAGGCTTTTTATTGCTCGACTGAAAAAAGAGAAGAGAGAGAGAGAGAGAGAGAGAGAGAGAGAGAGAGAGAGAGAGAGAGAGAGAGAGAGAGAGAGAGAGATCATTGCCCTCTATATTACTAGACTCCACCGCAACAACACTAAAGGCTACCATAGCATTGGCGCATTTGAGGACGCCCACGTTCACTGTTGGAAATATATGAACAAAAGAAGAGGAGAGAATTAATGCAGCAAATAAAACAAAAGGAAGGATTTTACTTTATGAATTGAATTGCATACTTGATTAATTAAAGAAAGAAGCTAGATGCCTATATAAAGGATTACAACCTAACTACTTAACTTAGGAAATGGCAAGATAACAGGAAAGTGGCTAGACATGAGGCAAACATGGCCCACGTTCATGCACTCTCCTAACAAACTACAAATATAAACTGCTCCATAATCTAATGTAAATAAAAAATAAAAAACCTCTAACATTTAGTCCTAAAATAAAGGAAGATAGTTAAGCAACTTTGGAGCATAATTATTAGTCAACACACCCCTTTGCTTCAAAGTTGGTTTTTTTAATGAAGTACTTCCCTTCATATGTGATGCACACTCTCATCCCCTCTAAATTTTGTCACACTGACCACATCAATTAAGTTGGAGCAGATCTATCCATGGTGCACTTCTCACCCATGACTCTAAAATAAATTTTCTTCAATGGCCACTTGTGCCATAGATTCTTGCTCATCAATTTTCAACCTATAATTTTTTGCCAAATGCCCAAATTTTTGACAATTGAAACATTTTGGCTTTCCCTTATGCCAACAATCTTTTTCCTCATGACCACTCCTGTGACACTTGTGCATTGAAGGGATTTGCCTTTCCCCTTTGGATTAGGAGACTTTGCTAAAAAAGCGTTTTCGCTCTTGTTTTCAACATCTTCATTTCTCATGGTCCTGCTTTGATCCACCGCATGGAGTGAACTGATTAATTCTGAAAATGTTAACTTGAACATATCTTTAGTATCTTCAAGTGAAGAAATTTTACCTTCATACTTTTCAGGATAAGAGTGACAAGAAGTTTGTCCACCACTCTTTGGCTAGTAAAATCTCCACCAAGTAGCTTGATTTGATTGACAATAGACATCAACCGACTCCTGTACTCCTTGACGTCTTCACCACTTTTATTTTAATTATCTTAAACTCTCTTTTTAGGTTCAAAATTTGCATAAGTTTTGTTTGGTGATTTCCTTCAAAGTCCTCTTTAATTTTCTCCCATGCTTCTTTTGGATATTCACAACTCATAATAATTTGAGAATTTCTTCCGACACGGCCCCATGTAGACACGAAAGTGCCTTCAGCTTTTTAGCCATTTCTTCGTCATATTTTTTGACTTGGGTTTGTGTTGGATTTTGTGGAAGAGGGGTGGGATCAATATCACTCTCAATAACATCCCATAAACTCATAGCTTGAAGATATGACTTGATTTTGATAGCCTATGATGGATAATTTTCTCCTTTGAATATTGGAATTGAATGTGAAATTTTATTTGAAGACATAGGAAAATACTTATGAAGGAGCACTCATTATTTTTTTTGGGGAATACTCACAAGCCCTAGGAATTAAATGGCTCTGATACCATGATGAAAATATATGAACAAACAAGAAGAGGAGAGAATTATTGCAGCAAATAAAATAAAAGGAAGGATTTTAGTTTAGGAATTGAACTGCATACTTGATTAATTAAAGAAAGAAGCTAGATGCCTATATAAAGGCTTACAACCTAACTACTTAACTGAGGAAATGGCAAGATAACAGGAAAGTGGCTAGACATGAGGCAAACATGGCCCACGTTCATGCACTCTCCTAACAAACTACAAATATAAACTACTCCATAATCTAATGTAAATAACAATTAATAAACCATTAACATTTAATCCTAAAATAAAGGAAGATAGTTAAGCAACTTTGGAGCATAATTGGTACTATTAGTCAATATTCACACCCAAGTGTAGTTGCGTCGGCTTTGATTTTCTCTTTAAGACATCCAGGCCTACAACCAATTCCCAGCATGTGGTCTTTTCATGATCGGCTTTATGGCAGTGATCACAACAACATGGGATTTATCAATACGACCTCGACCATGGATGTAGCCCGCACGAACTGAGAAGCCGAGAATGACTTCTTGAGGTTTGTCTTCAACGAGAGTTTTGGCAAGCCGCAATCTTTCATATTGGATCACAAACTGATATGCACAGTCTAAGGATGGAGGAGGGTCTTGGGAGAGAACATTGGCTTGGGTTTGAGCATAAATTGATAGTAGAAACCTATTAAGATATGGTGAAATGTACCCGAGACACGACGAGCTCCATGAGGACCAATGTGAGACTTATGATCTATGGGGAGGTCTTAAAGATCAAGGTAGCATGGAGAGTTGAACTCAATTCTATAGGTTAAGGAGGTGGCACTTCATTACCGGCTCTAGGAAATCAGCGGCTCGGAAAGATAACCTAGGATAATACCATGTAAAATATTTAGGAGCTTAATTTGCTAACTGGAACAAGGTGGCTATTGCAAAACATCTCTGGGCTCTATCTCATAAACAAGATAAGTTGTGGATTAGGTGGCTGCATGTTTACTACATTAAACATTAAGATGTGCTAAGCATGGCTATCCCTAATAGAATTTCTTGGGCTATGAAGAAGATCCCTAGTAGCAGGCATTTATTTGTTACTCATTAGGGTGTAGTGAATATGCTTGCTGGTCCTGTATTCTCTATTAAGACCTTGTACAAGGTGGTTCAAGGTGACCATCCTATAGTGGGATGGAGGAGGATTATATGTAATGTTCCAGGTACCCCCAAGGCTATCTTTATTACATGGCTTGCCCTTCATGGAAGATTACCTACTAAAGATAGACTGAATGCTTGGGGTTTGATTGAAGATGCTACTTGTAAGCTCTGTCAGGCTGATAGAGAGACTGTGCCTCATCTATTTTTTAGCTGTACTGTGGCTAGGAGAGTTTGGACTATCTGCCAACAACAGCTTGGGTTTCCTACTGTAAACAGAAGCTTTCAAGAAGAAGTGCAGTGTGTTGTTCAGTGCAGCAGGAGCAGGTCACCTCAGGCTCAATTATATTGCATTTTCTTTGTAGAAGCAATCTACCAAATCTGGTTAAATAGGAATGCACTTGTATTTCAAGGCTCTGCTATGGATGTATTAGCTAGTAGTAGGCAAATTCTGTTTAGAACTGCTTGTAGGAGTTCTGAGGCTATGAGGCCTTTACTTATTACTTAAGTTAGGTGCCTCCTGGTTGTTGGCCTGCTGCCTTGTTATCTGCCTTGTTGGATTAGCTTATGGGCTAGCATGTCTTGGTGATGTTGTGAGACACTTGTCATGTTTTTTTGGTTATCAATAACAACTTTGAATTGCCGAAAAAAAAAAGAAGTTATCATTAAAAAACATTTCCTAGAAAGGAATTTAGTTAACTAGTCCTTTAAAGGTTGTATGATTTGGCCGGAAATATTCCTTCATTTGAAGTATTTCACTACTTCATCATCATACTTACCTTCTAACTCGAAGAAATACGACCCCCATCCAGTATGCGTTGCTGCACGGCTAGACACTATAGTCGTCAGCCAAGTAATATTTGGCGGCTCGTAGGAAGATAAAATCAGCCTTCTAGTTGTGCATCTTCGAATGCTTATCCCACATAATTAGGAAGCCAGTACGGTTACATACACTGAACCAAGCGCCATGCACCGTCTCAGAACCTTAGATACATAGTGTATCAGAGTAAAGGCCGGTGGAGAAAGGGCCAAGCCGCGCAGCTCACAGACGACTATAAATGTAAGGATGTTGTGCTAGGCATTTGGCACCAGTTGGTTATGGAGGGGAAATCTCAACCCCGCGTCGAGTGCTAGCTTGTAGATGGCAAAGTGGTTCTTAGGAAGACAAAATTATAGCCTCCTTGTCTGGAATGACAAAGGAGTAGCTCGGTATGGGCATGAAAGAAGACAAGAAGCTAGGGTCAGGGCCAATTTTTTCTAACCACCTACAGTTAGCTAAAAGGAACCCAGGGTCAGGCAAGGGGACCTATACGTCTTCTAATTTCAGGTGAAATAGTGGAGGGGTCATCCGATTCTTCAATAGTGCTGGAATCACCCTCATTGTCGCCCTCGACGTGCTCCTCCATTTCCACCTCCCTAGTAGACGGACTAGGCTCGCGACTTGCTTCGAGGTCTCATTCTCTGATGTGGCCTTGTCTCTTCTGTAACTCGTTTAGTAGATTCCTTCATTTCAGAGTTATAAGAAGGGAGAATTATTTTTCGTCTAGGACGGGTCATTTGCTTGATGTGTGCCAGATTACCCTAAATAGGTAAAGACTAGGTCGTCTGACTTTGTCGGCCAAAACCATAAAAATATACATAATCGGCCACAATAGGCCCAACCTGAGAATGAGCCGAAGAAGAAATACTGTTGGTTCTAGCTAGTGTCAATACAAACTCTTGAACAACCGGAATTATTTGACGAAGAAGAGGAATCCATTTTATTCATTTTTGAAGAAGAAATAAAGAATGAAGGAGAACAAAGAAGAAAGAAGGGATACCTAACAAGCGCTTGGACGTTCTGTTAACAAAGCGAAAGCTAGACAAACTCTCTCTCTCTAGAAAACAAAAATGCGGAGTCTCCCTGTTTAGAAAACTTCTCTCAAGGTGTAAAATAATTTAAGAAAGGACAAAAGGACATATATATAGGGTGCTGAAAACCTACTAAATCGGTTAAGAGAGACTGTTAATTCCTAGGTTTGTTAAAGGTAACCGGTAAAACCCCAAGAAATGGCGCGTCTTTGCCTCTTTTTGAGATGAGGTAACTTCCTTAGGTAAAAGGGTATTAACCGTCTGGGGCCAATGGTAAAATCCCCTTTTAGGGGAAATTGTTGTAGCCTAAATAAATAAACGGCTCTCCAGGAGACACGTGGATCTATCATAAGCGTCCACATGTCCCCTCTAAAGGAGTATAAAGAGGCTTAAACTCTGAGTTTTAATGAGAAAAGAGTAAAAGCCACTTGTTGGCCTGAAAGAATATTCAGGGCCCAAATCCCAATAAATAGGTGCATATGATTGGCTGGTGTTTACCATCCAATCATTGCCTGCCACGTGTCGATGTCTGATCGCCTGACCAATCAGGTGCCCCTATTTTGGGTGTCCCCAAATGGTAGCATTCAAGAACCCAACACTATAAATAACCCCTAAAAATCAGGAGAAGACTAACTTTTTTGAATAGTGTTCCCATACTCTGTGAGAATACTCCCTTACTCTCTCTCTTTCTCTCTCTACTCTTCCTTTTCAGACCTGATACCTGACTTAAGTTTAAGAGTGGCAACCACCACCCAAACCTCACGTGTTGCTCCCATCTTTTGTGGGTTTCGAAACGGAGCTCAGGTTTAGGTTACGAGATTCAGACATCGTTGCATAAGTCTCTATTGAAATAGTAATGGTAATGGTAATGGTAATGGTAATGGTAATGGTAATGGTAATGGTAATGGTAATGGTAATGGTAATGGTAATGGTAATGGTAATGGTAATGGTAATGGTAATGGTAATGGTAATGGTAATGGTAATGGTAATGGTAATGGTAATGGTAATGGTAATGGTAATGGTAATGGTAATGGTAATGGTAACGGTAACGGTAACGGTAACGGTAATGGTAATGGTAATGGTTATGGTAACGGTAATGGTAATGGTAACGGTAACGGTAACGGTAACGGTAACGGTAATGGTAACCGTAACGGTAATGGTAACAGTAATGGTTATGGTAACGGTAACGGTAACAGTAATGGTTATGGTAACGGTAACGGTAACAGTAATGGTAATGGTAACGGTAATGGTAATGGTAATGGTAATGGTAACGGTAATGGTAATGGCAAGGGTAACGGTAAGGGTAACGGTAACAGTAACGGTAATGGTAATGGTAACGGTAACGATAACGAAAGCGATAACGGGAAAGGGAGCGGTAACGAGAACGGTAACGAGATGGGAGCGGTAACGAGAATGGTAACGACAACGATAATGGTAACGGTAAGTAGTGGTAGCGGTAGCGTTTGTAGTAGGAGTAACATAGTTGTAGCAGTAGTAGTAGCAGTACATAAGTAGCATTAGCAGTAGCAGTAGTAGTAGCAGTGAATGGTAACAGTAACGGTAATGGTAATGGTAACAATAGCAATAACCGCAGCAGTAACAGTAATAGTAACAGACCTAACAGTAACAATAACAGTAACAGTAACTATAGCAGTATTAGTAGCAATACATAAGTAGTAGTAGCAGTAGCAGTAGAAGTAGCAGTGAACGGTAACGGTAACAGTAATGGTAACGATAATAGTAGCAGTTACCATAGCAGTAACAATAACAGACCTAACAGTAACAGTAACATAACATTAATAGTAACAATAACAATAATGGTAAAAGTAGCAGTAGCAAAAGAAGTACATAAATAACAGTAGTTGTAGGAATAGCTGTAATAGTGAACGGTAATGATAACGCTAACGCTAATGGTAACGGTAATAGTAGCAGTAACCGTAAAAGTACAGGAACAGTAACAGTAATAGTAACAATAACAATAATAATGATAACAACAACAACAACAACAACAACAACAACAACAACAACAATAACAATAATAATAATAATAATAATAATAATAATAATAATAATAATAATAATAATAATAATAATAATAATAATAATAATAATAATAATAATAATAATAATAATAATAATAATAATAATAATAATAATAATAATAAGGATAAGGATAAGGATAAGGATAAGGATAAGGATAAGGATAAGGATAAGGATAAGGATAAGGATAAGGATAAGGATAAGGATAAGGATAAGTATTTCACTTTTTGCTAGTCTTCTTATAATATTACCTCAGTTCAAGAAAGTCAATGTAATCCCACATTTGAGCTAATTTCCCTAAAATAGTTAAGGTTTACTTATGACTTTTTTGGCTATTCGTGCTTGGTAATTAAACCAAGGGTCATTCCATGTTATGTCTTTGAATTAATTGCCCTTAAAAAATATCGAGCCCTCAAATTTACTGTTGCTTCTACAAATTAGCAAAAATACACAGTTCTTATTTCTATCTTCCTGTTTGTGACTCTAACTCATCATCATCCTTACCTTCTCGGTATTTATGGCTTCTTGATTTTATATAGAATCAACCTAGAGGAACAGAAGTATACTCTTGTTTCATAAAATACTTTTGATTATCTATAAAGAAAGAACAAAATCAAACTTAAATGTAGTTCTAAATATAATAAAATTGGAGTGCTCATAGAAACAATTAACATGAAATGACAATATAATATTCATCATGATGTATTAAATAGCTTCATTTTCATAAACAAATTTTCAAGCGATCAGGGATTCAAGAATTGAGACCAACTCATTAAAAATGTCAAAATTGGGATACTTGGCAATTCCAATTACAGTGAATCACGTCAAATTTTCAAAAGATCCTTAATTAATTATTTTTCTTTTTATAGAAAATTAGACAAAAATGACACCAAGATTTATGAAACATTTCAATTGAACTTGTGGTATCGTTTTCGTCCATTACAAGTTGAAAATCATATGCGTTTTCTACCTTCTTATAGAGGGTTTACATGTTTAAATTTGCAATTTAAGAAAAATTATTAAAATTCAATTGGAGATTCTAATGGAAAACACTTAATTATATCAAATTGTTCAATCCATATTTTAATGAATTGGATTTGGAAGGGAAAAAGAAACACAAAGGAGGGAGATATGAAATATAGGAGAGCGTAAGTACGAGAAAAAACGACGCAGAATTAATGAAAAAATGATTGTCTGAGAAGGTAGTGGAGGGCTAGGAAAAAAGACTAAAACGCATTTTGTTAGTTATGACACGTGGGAGATTTTTCCAATAATAGTAGGTCATCAATAATAGAGCTAATCAAATCGATCTAACCCATGATCACCTCTAATAAATAGGTAAGAGACCATATTAAGAGGATAAGGATCAAAGTTGGGATTGTACTGAGTTAATATAAATGTGAAATCATGTTAAGAATAACGCCAAAAGTTGAGTATTTATTCTCATCATCATCATCATCATCATCATCATCATCATCATCATCATCATCATCATCATTATTATTATTACTATTATTATTATTCATTTTTTGTTATTGTTGTTTGTCTATAGAATAAATGATACATAATTTCCATTAAAATATGAATCATATTTGCAATGTCAAAGCTTACACATCATAAAATTCATTTTCTTTTCCTTTATGATAAACATGCTTCAGAAAAATTATAAGTGAATGCCCTTCCACAAATCAAACTTGTGATAGTAGCGCACCGCTTACGACAACCACCGGTAATCATCTTATCTTTTAAATTATAGATCTTTTATCAAAATTATAGATATACTTTTGTAATAAACAATTTCAATAGAAGTAAAACATTCAACCAAGACTTTTTCCCTTAAAAAGCTAATAAAATAAAGGATTTGATCTAAGTTTCGTTCATCAGAATTTTATCATTATATTTATATTTGAAAAAAATGATAAAAACAGTACCGACCATTTGTGATATTCTCTAAACGTCCTAAATACCACTTAATTAATGTTGGGCCAAACTATATAACACATTGTACAAAATTGGTCCCTTAGCAAGGTTTACCTTATATAATAGGTAAATCACTCCAATATGCCTTTATATGCCCGTTTCTTCTTTGTTTCCTTTCTTATTTGAAATCTTCATTATAATTTTTTTTCTTTTTTCCTTAATTCCTCTGTTTTGCTTTTCCTCCAATTCACCGCCATTTTTTTAATCTTGTCATTAAAGATCTCTTGATCCGTTATATTCTAATCTTGACCATCCCCTTCTTTATCTATTCGCTTACGCCTATCGCCTTTCTTGCAAACCCCCTAGCATCGTCAAATTAGACATACTAGTGATCTCCAAAAACTACACTGTACCCATGTACTTAGAAACACATCAATTAGGTAAGCTTAGCGTTCTTCTTTTGAAATTTTGTTGGTACTAATTATATTATGCTACTTTAATTCTACTATATATATATGTGTGATGTTTCTTCGTGCCCTTACCAACTAAGAGCCCATATTCATTTATTAGAAACCCCTCATCAACCAAATATTTATCACATTTTGAAATTAAATTATCCAGATTTGAAAAATTAATTGCTTCGATATGAATCTTGTAATGATATAAATCTCAAAGTCACCCAGTTTGTTTTCTTTTAATATTATAATTATTTTTCCATATACTCAATCAACCATTGATGCAATAATTTTTTTCTCTCAAGGTGGTGTCTTTCTTTTATTTACTCAACCGAGCTTTAAAATGTTATACCGCCACTATATATATGGCGGATGGGGTGAGAATCGCTAGGTCATTTGACAGCTGACCCTTTAGCATAAGACACATTTTCCCACTAATAGACAATAGATAATCGACAACTTTTTACATGGGCCAAAATATTAAGCTCCTAGCTATATTACATAGGACTAAAAGGCTTATATTCCTATTGAGATATCATGCCTTCTCAACACTCCCCCTCAAGCTCAGAGAGTATTTTAAACTCCCAGCTTGTTTAGGAGGTAGTAATGTTGCTGAGTTACAAGTAGCTTGGAGAACATATCTGCAAGCTGCTGTTGGGATGAGATGTAGCTTGGTTTAATCACACCATCTTCATTCTTGTACCTAATAAAATGACAGTCAATATTAACATGCTTTGTCCTCTCATCATGGACTGAATTAGCTGCAATTGCCAATGCAGAATGATTATCACAACGTACAAGAGTTTACCAATTAACTTGAGGCCTAAATCTTTTAGGAGTTTTTTCAACCACATTACTTAACAAATGCCAAGGGTCATTGACCTGTATTCAGCCTCTGCACTGCTTCTAGCCACCATAGTTTATTTTTTTTGCTTTCCAAGAGATAAGAAACCTCCTAAGAAGAATTCAAAAACCTAATGTGGACCTTCTTGTGGAACCACAACCTCCCTAGTCACTGTCACAATATGCTTGAAGCTGAGCACTTGAGTTTTTTGCCAGTAGAATACCTTGTCTAGGATTCCCTACAAGGTATCTAAAGACCCACTTTGCAACTTCCATACGAATGTTTGTAGGTTGGTGCATAACACTTGCTGAAAGCATGAACTATAAAGGCTATATCAGGACTAGTGAGAGTTAAGTAGATTAACTTTCCTACTAGCTTTCGATATGGTTCAGCATGAGCCATAACTTCACCAGTCCCAATGCTGAGCTTCATATGAGAATCCATGGGAAGTTTAAGTGGCCTACAATACATCCTCCCATATTCTTTTAACAAATCCATGATGTAGTTCCTTTGTGACAGGAAGATCCCATATTTACATTAATCAACCTTTTATCCCAAGGAAGTATCTAAGCACTCTCATGTCTTTCATGTGAAAGTGCCTACTTAAAAGAGCTTTAGTATCTTTAATAGCTTTGAAGTTAGGACCAACAAGAATTAAATTTTCCGCATGGACCAGTACCACAAGAAGATCTTCTCTACTTCCTTTAAAAACATATAGTAATCTGACTTTGATTGGATGAACTTGTGATTCTTAAGTGTGTTGCTAAGCTTAGCAAACCAATGTCCGGGTGTTTGCTTGAGCCCATACAATGGTTTGTTGAGCTTGCACACTTTTTCATTGATGCTTGTAGGCTTGCTATCATCATTTAAGCTCACTTAAAGCCTGTGTCCTACACCAAGGTATCCTAGGGGAATTTTATGTACAAATTTTCCTGCAAATCACCATGCAAGACAGCGTTTTTGACACCCATTTGATGTAGGTTCCAACTCTGAATAGAAGCTACAACAAGCAATGAACTCACATTAGCCATCTTAGCTACTGGAGCAAAGGTTTTCTCATAGTTTATTTAATACTTTTGCCTATTTCCCATGATCACTAGTCTTGCTTTGTATTTATTCACACTCTAATCACTGTTGTACTTTATTTTATATAGCCATTTGCAAGATATTTCTTGCTTCCTAGGGGGTGAATCAATAATACTCCATGTATCATTCTCCTCTAGAGCACTCTACTCTTCATTCATGGCCTGCACCCACTTAGAATCAGTAATGGCTTGTTTGTAGTTTCGAGGTTCATCAAGGTGGCTAGTTTGAAAGAAGAAACATGAAAATATGGGGATTGGTATTGGTTTGCATTATTTTGTGAACTTGAATGGGTTTTGTGTTTGGAATTAGGTAGTGTTAGATGTTGGGTTTGTGTTTAAGGAGGAGGTTGCATTGGCAGTTGTGTAATCTTGATGCCAGCCTAGTGCTCTATGTATTCTACTAGATCTTCTTACTTTAGCGCGAGGTGCAGGTTGTGGTTCATTCTCAGGCTCAACATTCTCTTCACTCACCACCTCATCATCACAAGGAGTATTCACACTCATATCACTCACAGTTTCTCTTGTTTTGTTGTTGTGAAATATCTTCTATAGGAAGATAGTCTCATATAATTTCACATCTCTACTAACGAAAATCACATTATTAGTGTGATTGAGGAGTTTATAACCCTTTTGAGACCAAGGGTACCACAAGAAGGCATAGGGTACTCCCCTTGCACTAAATTTATCCTTTTTTCTACTAGGATTACTAGTAAGAACTAAACAACCAAATGTCTTTAAATGAGTATAAACGTGAGAAGTTTGATAGAGTACCTCATATGGAGTATTTTCACCAAACACCTTGCTAGGTAGTTTGTTTTTTATGTGCACAACACACATAACACAATCAACCCAATATTGTAGAGGCAAACCACTTTGGAACATGAGAGCCCTAGCCATCTCCAATATGTTTATGTGCTTCCTCTCTGCGCTCTAGCATTTTGCTCAGGTCTTTCTACACAAGATGTTTGATGTGCAATCCCAAGCTTGCTGAAAAATGGCTTGCACTTCTTATCATCAAACTCTAGTGCATTATCAGACCTAAACACTTTCACTTGCCTTCCAAACTGAGTTCTGCTCATGTTTACAAAGTTTTCTATAACATTGAAAGCATCTGACTTGTGTTTGAGCAGGTGAACCTAGGTCACCTATTGTGATCATCTACGGATGTGAGAGAAAACTTATCATTCATCTTGGTGGCCACTCTATAGGGTCCCCATATGTCCATGTGAATCATATCAAATATCTTAGCCACCCTAGATTCACTCAGATTGAATGGCAATCTTGTGAACTTTGCAAGAGGGCATGTAATGCACACATCATCATTTTCTGCTTTGAACCCTTTCAGATTCTTGATCTTACTAATTTTCTCTAAAGGAGAAGGTCCGAGCCTCCAATGTCATAGAGTAGTTCCCTTGACACTTGGAACATTGCTTAGAGTTGTAGGAAGCTCAAACTCTGCATTGACATTCATTGTTGTCATATTTTTCACATCTCTCTCTGTCGTTGTTACCTCTATTTTTCTCATTCTTCTCCATTCACTTATTACCTTACTCACTGGTAAGTTTACCAAATAACATAGTCCATGTTGTGCTTTTCCAACACCACAAATTTTTCCTATTCTTTTTTCTTGCGAAACATACAACTTCGAGTGAAATTCAATATTTATGTTATGATCTTTAGAGATTTTTTAAACTGAGAGAAGGTTGTGTTTAAAAATAGGAATATATAAGACCTTTTTTCAGAAGAATTCCATTTCCTAGCTTCACATTTCCACTATGTGAGATGACTGAAGTCTCAACAGTAGGAAGATTTATCTTTTGATCCTTGGTGCACTCAACAACATCAACCATCACTTCCATGCATCGAGTCATGTGATCTGATGCTCCTGAGTCTATTATCCACTCATTTCCCTCTATTTCAGCAAAATTATAGCTCGCCATACCAGCATAGTTATACTCTATTTCATCTTTTGTATTAGATGTTGCAGCCTTGGAAGGTGTAGGTAGCATTTTCATCAACATAGCTGTTGAGCAGTTAAATTATTCCCACTTGTACAGCTATTTTCACCACTAGTTATCACATTTGCAGTTGTTCTACCACCTCTGTTGTTTCTGCCACATCTATTCCACCTTCCTTCTCTATTGTTTTTTCCACTCTCTCTAAACTTCTCTCTGGTCTCGTCTCTCTGAGCCTTTGGATGTCTAGGTTAATAACCAACTATTCTCCAACACTTTTCTTTGTTGTGCCCAAATTTTCCACACTCAGCACCTGTCACGTCACTTTCTTTGCTCATCGTAGCTGCTGATTCCATCTCTTCCTTTACAGGTTTGAGAACATATCTCTAACTCTCTTCCTGATGCAAGTAACTAAAAGCAGTGTGCAAGGTTGGAAGTGAATTTATCATAAGTACGTAAGTGACTTCTCTACATTGCATATTCTTCATCAAGCCCATCAAGGAACTGGAGAAGTTTTAGTTCCTCCTGCTTGTCATTAAGTTCTTTGAGAAATGTACTTATCTCAGTATTCATAGTAGTTATGGGAGGGAGTTCCTTCAGATTCTCTAACTCTTCCCACAACCTATTCATGTATGTGTAATAATATGTGTTGCTTCTTCCTTCTTGTTTCTTTTAATACAAATCTTTATTAAGCTTATATTTTCTAGACCCATGTACAATTGTAAACCTTTGTTCTAGCTGATTCCATATAAGAGAAGCAGTATTTAAGAACATTATAAACTTTTTAATGGACTCACTTACACTCCCTAATATCCATGATATCACCGTATTGTTACAAGTATCCCAGGCCTCCTGTTTCACATCATCTGATGCATCTCTTTTAACTACTCCAATCACAAACCCCAACTTTCTCATAGAAGCTAGACCTATCTATAAAGATCTCTTACAGGACTTGTAGTTGGAAGCCCGTTTTAGCTTTTCTACACTCACAAAGTTGCTTCCATCAGAGGGGTGAAGGTATAAAAGACTACTTGAGTCTATCCCAAGAAACATCCTTACAATACTAGGTATATATTTTTCTACTACACTCCAAATACCTTAAAGAATGAAATATGTTATTTTCAATGCTAAAGACACAAACTTTAATAGTTTAAAAATCGCACCAACTGATAAGATTACCTGTAATAAATCTTGATGTATGATTGAGTGAGTAAAGGAATGTATTACTAACATTGCTCTGATACCATGATGACGTTACTACTTCTGCCATGATACTCAATCAACCATAGATGCAAGAATATTTTTCTATCAACATGATGTCTTTCTTTCATTTACTGAACTAAGATTTACAATGTAGTATTGCCACTATTTATGTGACGGCTGAGGTGAGAATCCCTAGATCATTTAACAACTGATCTTTTAGCATAAGACAAATGTTCCCACTAACAGACAACAAACGCCTTTTTACATGGGCCAAAATATTAAGCTCCTAACTATATTACTTAGCACTATTAACAACACTACAAGGCTTATATTCCTATTGAGACTTCTCAACATTCTTCAAGTAGATATTACCATGAATGAAAAGCAGATGAAAAAAAAAGTATAGAAAAGAAGTTGAGAAATTTAGAACCGTGTGAAGGGGATATGAAAAAAAGTAACAGCCGAAGTGATGGTTATTAAATACATGTGATGGTCATTAAATGCATGTGACGGTGATTAGGGCCATTTTTTAGATTTTTTTTTGCCATGTTCTTATAACAAAATGAGGCCCCTATATATTATAAGTAGAAGCCTTGGGAAATTTTGGGAAAGAGGTAGATATAATAGAAGAGAGATAAAGAAATATTCATCGTAATTAAGAAAAAAATTCACATTTTTTCCAGCCGGACTTAAGCTCAATATTGACCCCGGACGTGGCCTTATGTTGTAGACATTTATGCACATGCTAAAATCCGACCCTTATGGTGACTTTACAATGTTTTAATTACCTGATATAGCAGGTGTACCTAGTTTGGCCCAACATAAGTTAATTGATATTTACGACACTTTAGAGAAGGTAAGATCACAAATTATTTAGTTGAGACTATTTTTATGAAATTTCCCTTTCTTTTTAAATAGCACAACTTGATAACAATCAATAAGCTTTGTGTATATAATAGTATGTTATTGTGATCGTGCATATTCTATCTCAAATATGAATTCTTTAATATTATTATCGTTCTTGTTGTTTAAGACTTTTATATTCTATAATATTAAATTCTATAAACAAAAATGTTATACTACTAAATTTGATATGAATCACAAACGAGAACTTTTAGTCGGGATCCAACAATAAGGCGGGCATTGACAAAATCTAAAGTGGTCATTGAACACCTTGGTTATTAGAGGATTAATAATTATAAACCTTATATTGGACCTTAAACTTTGGTAGTAAGAGTCTATCCAGAAGATAGCAAAGGATTTTTTAACTTAGATATTAAATCATATTGTTACGATCTTTTTTGTTGTTTTTTTGTACATTGTGTACAAGAGACTTGTATATTAGACAAGATAATATTGTATAGATAAGAATATTATGTAATTAAATTATTTATGAAGCACTTATGTGACTTTTTGTCCCGAATTCAACAACAAGGTGGACATTGACAAAATCTAAATTGCGTGTCACAGAGACCTTGTTCGTTAGAGGATAAATAATCTACAAACTATATCTTGGACCATATACTTGGGTAGTTATAAGAGCAAGTAAGGTTCTATCCAGAGAGAGTGAAAGATTG
This sequence comes from Beta vulgaris subsp. vulgaris, assembly GCF_026745355.1. Lineage (NCBI taxonomy): Eukaryota > Viridiplantae > Streptophyta > Magnoliopsida > Caryophyllales > Amaranthaceae > Beta > Beta vulgaris. Next base: position 24,330,138 of record NC_079203.1, read on the forward strand.
CTAACTAAGAATAGTAAGTCATATTTGTATTATCCTTTTGCAGAGGGTAGTGATCTACTAAAAGGGGTGTGCTAATCTAAACTAAGCTAAGCTAATAAATAAATAAATAATATTACTAATTTAATGTTAAAGATAAGGGTTCGTGGAATGAAATTTATCCCAACGTAGTATATTATTAAGCTCATATATACTGTATGCGTGCGAAGTTGAAAGATGAGTGGTAACTGCTTCACAATTTGTTAGATTGGTTTCCCTTTTTTATTCTAATTTTAAAACTGATAAACAGGTAGGTGATTTAGTTTTCTTTTATAATTAGGGGTATATTGGTCAAAAGGAATGGATACGAAATTCCTTAGTAGTTCCCATATATGATATAGATAAATTGTTATAAAACACATATGCCTCAAACATGAATTCAAATATAGTTTTTTTTTTTATTGGCACTAAGTACACACAAGATAAAGTACAAGCTAACCCATGAATTCTGACCAGTGATAACAAGTCATTTCATGGGTCGACACATTAAGCGTAGAACAGATTGTAAAGGATGCCACAGTAATAATACGCTTCTTAAAGGAAGAGGAGCCACATATGAAGGAATGATTTTACTAACTTGCGCTTATAACCGCCACCGAGGGGACGAGACTTTGAAGGTACATGTTGAAAGCACTCCAACCTTGGTTTTCCTGTGTATAAACTTCTGTGTGATCTTGAACGAACATTGGGAAAAGCGTTTCGTATTTTGGACCTAACAATGCTTAGTGCTCTTATCCTTACTTCCCTAGCTGTTTACCTTTTTGCAGACACCATTGGGATAATTGATGATACATGACCCTCGTGCGTTACACTTGTTAGTGGCTCTTCTGTATAATATACCTTATGTTGGGTGGCTTCATAGACTGAAACTTCTTGCATCGCTACATCCTTCAGCTGAAGACCTGACTGACTAATGAAACTGCTGACATTCTCCATTGAAGTCACCATATTTGAGACCTCTGCTTCCTTCTAATCTTGTTTGTAGGAAGCCTCCTTCTTGATATGGTTTTTTTGTTTCTAAGGTACAAATTGACATCCAACTTGAATTGGATTGACAGAGATGCAACTTTTTCCCGGGACATATTAAGGAACTGAGAAGATATATTTCTTTGGAAATAACTCACATGATTAGGATGACAGGAATACTTCGATCTTATCTTTTTAGGAGGGCAACATAATTTTGATCTGTATTTAGCAGCATATGGGTTGCATCAGGTCAATGGTTAGAGATTCATTCATCCAAACCTCATTATGAAGATGGAGGTTCTTGTCACAACTACTTGGAAAATCTTGTGATCCCATGTCTTTTGGAGTAGATAAACCATGAACTTCCTTCTTATTATTCAAACCTGAGGAAGACTCATTCTATTTTATGTTGTTCTGCTCAAAACTATCCTTGTCCTATAGATACACTTTGACCTTCTTATTTGGGGTAGAGAATCCTAATCCTAGAGTTGTTGGGATATCATCCTCAAGGTATATTTTTAGTTATCCTTATCTAGAGAAGTTTTGATCTATTCGCGTTTTCAAGCTACCTCACGATTTCCAATTTCAATCTTTACAACCATTAACAAGTCCCAATAAGTCCAGTTATTTTTCCATAGTTCTACCGCAACCATAACTCTTCTAAACAAAGCTTTTCCACTATTTAGGTAGAAATCCAATACGATTGAACAAATCTTTCAAACCTGCTGAAACTCATTTCGTCTGGTTGAACAAGTTGCATAATTTAAGAAAATACAAATACCTAGCTCAAATGGCGAGCATTTCCTTTTCTTCCACTAATTCACAGCGAGCAAGAACGATACCTGCGTAGCCATACTTCTCCAATGCATCATCAATTTTCCTTTGCATAAAAACAAAATTACCTTCCTCCTTTAAGTCCTTTACAAGACCAAGAACACCCTTTGAATTTTTTAAATTTGAGATTAAATTAATCAGGAATTTATCTCCATCCATTAGATCCTCCCGCTCAGTGAGTAGTTGATTAATATCCTCTTTAAGACTCTTATATACCTCCAAGGAAAACATCATAAAGACCCAATCTAATGAACCCTTAGAAATTACTAGACTCTAAAGCAGTAAACAAAGGAAGGGTTAAAATAGAAGTATACACTTTATTGGAACCTAATTACTAAGTCGAACACTCTGATAAAAAAGATATAGAACATAAACCATATAGACTTTAACGAGAACCAACCAAGAAAACAACCTCTGCTAGTAGTTAAATGTCCAATACAATTTATTTTAGAGAAGGAACGAACATCTAACCCACAGTTGGAGTGAACTTGTAGACAATGAAATAAAACCGTTTGTTGTCGAGATTGGCTCTTCGGAGCCCAAAAGGTGAAGACATAGGGGGACACTTGCTGGCCACCACGGAGCTGAACCGGCCGCCAACAGCTATAGGTTACTGCTAGGGTTGGGGTTTAGAAGTTTCGTAGAGAGAGAGGGATTTATTTCATGAGAATCAATCTGAATTTACGAATGCATTCAAATATAGTTGGTTAAGAAAGAAATATGTTTCTTAAACTATACCTTCTACCCTAGGCTTTTCGGTATACTTTTCATCTCTAATAAATACTTCTAATCCTACTTTATTCCAGGTTGTTCCAATCAACACCATTACAAGTCTTGTCAATATAACAATCTAGGAACACTTTTTATAACAAACGTCTATCTCCAAGACCGAAATTTGAAAGTTAAAAGTCGGAATTCGATTATTATAACGACTACTCTTATATAATCTAATAATATTTAAATCTTAACATGCTAAATATCCTCTCCGTATGGGTGATGTAAATTACTAAGATTGTTGCAAAATCTGACATATTTGAAAATCAAATTACAAATTATAAAAGATCGGAAACATTATCTTATTGAACTAGCATAAAAATTAACAATCCAACATGATGAAAGGTATGTAAAGCATTATATGACATCACAAGCATGTTAAGGGCGTTCTAACCCCTAATCCTATGCAAACCACTTGCAACCATAATTAAGGCAATACAAGTATAGGCATATTTTTATCCTACGCGGTGTGAGCACGAATATGACTACTTCATTCTAAAGGTAAATTTGAAAATCTTTTTGTAAAAGAAGTTACCAACAAGTTTTTGAAGGAAGAATCATACGCCTAATTGAATATTTGGGAAACCAAAGGACAATCAAAAGGGACTTATCCAATGTAAATTTCCTTGTCACAACTTTACATTCGATGAATGAACCAAAAATTGAGTTTTAAGGATCATGAATCACATTCGTTCATTGTTGACCTCTACTATATATGATTCATAGTCTAATTATATGGGAATAAAAAAGTAAATAATTAATTTCAAACACCTTATAATTAATCTAGATTGATTCATTATATACAAAAGACTAACTTTTCATGATGTGTTTTTTAAGGAAAAATTACATGGTACCTAAATCAGTTCAATTTATCTCATTGAGCATAAGAAAATTTATTTAGGTCTTTGATTAAAAAAATAAGGTTGATAAAAGAATAAACAAATAATTATACATGATTATAAACACAAAAATATAAGTAATAGAAAAACAAATTAGAATACATACAAAGCATGCAATTCTCAAAGATCTATATCACCAAAAGAAATTTAGTAGCTTCCATAACAAAATAAATAGGAATTAAATAAATATAAGACCCTTAGAAGTATACCAGAATCGCCTCATTCTTAGTGAATAAAACTTTTAGAGGAGCAATCTTGGAGCTTGAAAGAATACCAATCGAGTATTTGAGTGTATTGTTGAAGTGACTCAGAGTTTGGAGTTGAGTGTTTAGAGAGAATATGATGGATAATAGATCTAAAATATCATTTTTAAAATCAGGTAAATAAGTAGGTATTTATAGGAAAAACAAGAAAACAGGGTATTATAAATCACGTCACGAAAAAAGGAAAAATGTGCGTTGTACGTGTGGTTGTGCGCTTCATGCATAAGACAAAAATAACAAAAGGTAAGCTATATATATATAAAAGTTACTAGACATTAACATGAAATGTGTGATGATTTCAAACTTTATTCCATAAGGGAAAACGAGGGGACACCAAAAGATTTATCTAAAACAAATTATAGAAATAAATTGACTAGAGTTGACAAAAGTTCCTTTTACCTCTAAAAAATTTTTACTTTTTTATAAATAAAATTGTAAGAAATTTCAGAAATAATATGACTATAGAGGTAAACTACTACTCATCGAATAACTTTTCTTCCTAAATTATCTTTTCCATAATCTTATTAAGTTTTCCCTATCCATCAATTAGCTACTACAAATTAAGTTACACAACTTGGTTGCCTATTTGCTTTTGAATACATTGAGTGTATATAAGGCTAGTCAAGAAATATTCCAAGTGTTGTTTTTTTTTTTTCAGTTCAAAGTATTTTTATTGTTTACCAAAAAGAATAATGAAACAAACACACATAGCTGAGGAATCAAAGTGGCAACAATCAACCTCCCCCACCTTCTAGGAAGGGTTGGGAGGGAAACACCATTAAAGAAACCAAAGCAGCACCTCAATAACTGGCTCTAGAGGAAAACTAGAAAACTAGACCATTGGCCACTACATTAAACAGAAACAGTGACACACATGTTGCCATAAACCATACAATGAAAGAATTAGCAATTGAAAATACAATGTTCTTATGTAATTAACCAGGATAAAGCTTTTGATCACCTAAAATTTTCTGATTTCCTTGTAACCAGATGTGATATAGACATTCAATAAAAAACAAGCTTAATAACAAAACTTTGATAGCGTTTTTCTTGCAACAATGGGATGCCAATTGAACTACTTTATCAAAACTCTTGATTTGACTAGGTGTGTGTAGAGCTTGAAGGCATTTTTTCCACAGATCAATGGTGTACTCACACTCAAGGAAAATAGCCCACAACTGTTTAACAATGGCTGCTTTGTTCCCGATTGTGATGTCCTTAATACTACACCCACCACAGACCTTGCGAAAATATAAAATATCCCCAAGCAATTACAGCTTTCCAGGAACCATCTTCAACATGATACCTAAGATAAGTCCTTCACACAGTTTAAATCTCTCTTAGAGCCTTCTTTGGAAGTAAGAAGATTTGACATCAAACAACTGCATATTTTGAAGCATACAGACAATAAGCTGAAGTATACCATCATAATAACGCTTTTTTACACCCTAGCTTCTCACTATTGCTAGCACCTTATCCACGATGAGTTTACACGTGTAAAATAACTTTGTACTTGTTAGGGAAACACCTGGGTCACTAAAATGGAAGGAACCAATAGAAAGATTCATAATAGCTTAAAGAGAACCCAAATCCTCCTGAGTCACACCAACACAATAAAGGTTTCTCTTATCCAAGTTAGATTCTAATCCAGAAGCAGCATAGAACTTAGAGAAAGCACCAAACACAAGTTGGAGTGAACTAATGTCATCTCTTGAAAATAGCAAAAGATCGCCAACAAGCATCAGGTGAGTGATTATTGGTCTCTCACATTTTGGATGAAAATTGATATCTAGATTTGGTTCAACGGCCCCAACCATCTGGAAAGGTACTCCATGGATATTCCAAACAAGAAAAGAGACATAAGATCTCCTTGTCTAGGATCCTTCTTAGTATGGAAATGACGACTAGGAATACCATTTACAACAATTGAATAAGGAACAATTTTGACCCATGACATAATCCAATTAACAAACATAGCAGGAAACAAAGCTCAAACAACAGTGTATTAAAAAAAGACATATAACAATCAAGTACTTTTTTCAAATCAATCGTAAGCATACACATTAGGCTAAATCTCCTTATTGTATAAGTAGCAAGAAAAATATTAATAGATATATTTCTATTAGGAACCCAACTTGAGGTAAGTCAACCACATCACCAATCATAGGTTGTAATTTTGTAAGAATTTTAGCAATTAACTTGTAAAGGACATAAAAAGCAATAGGTCTGAAGTTTTTTAATTAGCAGATTAGGATTTGGCACTTTAGGAATAAGAATGACTAAAGTGCAATTCACTGTAATAGGGGAGCTTTCCTGTGTTATACAACTCAAAATGACAACATAAATAAAGTCTACTATAATGTCCCAGAACTTCTTAAAAGAGGCGCTATTTCAATCATCAATACCAGGAGCTTTAGCATCACCAATATCAGTTGATGCTCCATTAGTTTCAAGCCTAGGAATAGGAATAATCAAGTCTTAACCTCGGGTCCCTGTTTTAGCACTATATATATATATTATATATTATATATATATATATATAATAATATATATATATATAATCCTAAGAGATAAAAAGCAGTAGACCTTAAGGGTCTGGCATAAAACACCTTGACGTACATTTGAATGCCAAAAAGAGAAGTAACCTACTAACCTTGCTCATCATACAACCTCTTGATGCTAATTATCATATACCTTTATTTCAGCCACTGATTTCTTGATATTTGCGTGTAAGTTCAGTCCTAGTAGTTCAAACATGCTAGAGTTTAGCATAGATTTCAGCGTCTTGTTACTGCAATTTCACATTGCTAACATCAAGCCTCAATTGAGCTTGAATAGAGTTAAGTTGCCCTCTTAACATACTGATTTTGTTATCAATATTAGCAAACTCCTTTTATCAAGATGCTTCAACTTAATCTTTTTACCCTTGAACTTATGCCAAACTTATAGCAGAAGAGGACCACTACTAAAGTAGACAACAACCATCTCGAACCACATGGTCAAACGTCCCATGAGTAGCCACTAAGTTGAAGAGCATTTAACTAGAAGAGGGCATTCATAACAAATGGAAGGATTATAATACTCCAAAAAAACATCCTGAATAACCAACAAGCCAAGAAGAATTAACAATATATCTGTTAATTCTACTTACAATCTTAGCATGTCCTCCCCCTTAATTGGTCCAAGAAAAGAAGTCACAAGTACTTTTAAACTCACCAAGGTCACTTTGATGTAACATCTCACTAAAATCATTGGTTGCATAATTAGATATAAATCTGCCATCATTACTCTAAAAATATCTAACACAACATTAAAATCCCCCATCGCACACCAAGGCTTGCCAATCCCCATTAACTTTTCCAATCATGTATAGTATATAAACTATAAACCACAGTCCAACAAAGTTGCTTTCCACCTTTCTTATCAGTAATGAAGCCATAAACCAATTGTCCAATCCTACAAGAAACCTAAACAGGCACCAAAGTAGGGTCCCAATAAAGTGAGTGGGATTCTCTCTAGTGCACTGGATGTCCATTACTCCTATTTACACAATGAGGAGAGGATAAATTTGGTATGGAATCTCCAAATCTCCCCAACCATTGTTAAAATTATAAATATTAGATATGAGAGAATATAGGGGAAGACTAAAACATAAATCAATGATATACAAGCAACTATTTATAAGGAAAGTCTACAAACTAGAAAGCTGAAAATGTAGAAAGCTTACTCATGACTTAACCTAGTGGGGCTTAATACCTGACCCACTAAAATGAGAACAATGAAAATTACACGTATGTAAATACTACTACTTCAAACCACTATTACCTAAAACATAGGAAACATTACTTGAATAGTCGATACAAACAATACCCACAAACTAACTCATATTTTTCGCGGTTTAGCCCAACTTTTAAGGACTATTTCCAACACACCCCTTCCTTTAATGTTGGATAACATTAATAACTAACTTTCATGTCGCTAGACACTCGACTTCCATATTGCAATGGACTTGAACTCGGACTTAGACATAACACTTTTGATTATCCACGCATAGTTAACTTTAGAAGATTCTGCTGTCTTCTTATCAACTTTCATGAAGCACTTCTCTTTGATAATTTGTGATGCGCATCTCATCACCTACAAAATTTCTCTTATAAAAATTCATTGATGCATATTATCACCAACCTCTATTCAATGGAGCACATCTCTCCATTAACACTCTTTGACATAGTCATGTAAATTGACCACATCGATTGTTCACATTTGCTGCAAACTTGGAAATCAACGACTTTCATACTTGTGAAGACTTCTCCTTCACCCCAAATAATTTGGTTGCCTTCTTTTTCATAGAACATGAAATCCTATTCTCGTGGGCTAAAAGGGAACCCATCAAACACAAATTATACTTGCCGTGGTTTATAATTTTAATATAGAATTGCTCACAAACAATTTTGAAACCAAGTTATGTTCCTTATTTCCTTCACTCATGCTTTTTTTTAACACATACTCTAACTCTGTCTCTTTCGGATCTAACCTGTCATTGATACCATTTTCAAATTATAAATATTATATATGAGAGAAGATAGGGGAAGAACAAAACAGAAAATTGCTTCAATTGTTACACTTAACAAATGAGATACAAGCAACTATTCATAAGGAAGGTCTACAAACTAGAAAGATGAAAATGTGGAAAACTTACCCATGACTTAAATTAGTGGGGCTTCATACCTAAACCACTAAAATGGAAACAATAAAAACTACACGTATGCAAATACTTCTACGTCAAACCACTACTACCTAAAACATAGGAAACATTACTTATATAGTGGAAACAAACAATACCCACAAATTAACTCATATGTTTAGCGGTTTAGCCCAACTTTTATGGAATATTTCCAACAACCTTTATTGTAATCATTAGAGAGGATCCTCACTCCAAAGAAGCCATATTCTCCCTTTAGGAGAAAGCCATAATTATCCTCCAATTTGTACCGAACTCCAAACTTCTTTCTAACTTTATCTTTATTTATTTAACTTAACTCTACTTTAAAGTATAGCTATACAAGAAACCTTATTGTAGCTTAGAAAATTCTTTACCTCCCCTATTTTTTACGGATGATTCAACCCTCTCACATTCAAAGAACTCAAAATCATATAGGGGGCATATGAAAGGAGCTAGATCCTTCCATATCAACCATGTGAATAATTCTCCGTGGAGCATGAAGCCACTCCTTACTTCTTGGACCTTTTGCAACAGTGTGTTAAGCTTGATTTTTTCTTGTATCACTCCTATGAAATACTATAGTAGTTGTCTTTATCATAGGCCTTGTGCCAGAGTCTATCTCCTTAAGAAGACTATCATTTTTCTCCCCATGACTAGTAACCATACCTTCTCCACTACTAGGTTGAACAACACTATCTTTAGTAGGGCTTTTTGCAATAACTATATTAGGATCAACAGTTACAACAGTTTCATTAGTAGCTAGCTTCTTCGGCACCCATTTTTGTGTGATTTCAGGAAGTATATTTTAATCTTGTATATTTATGTATCAGGACATTAATTATCCAAATGCTTCATTTTAAAAATGTAGATTTTTGGTTTTAAATTTTTATAACCTTTCTAACTAGAAAAATACAGATACTTCACACATATATTGGGATTCACGAAGCTCTCCTGAGGATATGGAAGAAATGTGGAATGATCGTGAGGTTCGTAAACAATGGATGAAATCTCGAGAGACTGGAGGACAAGTTCGCTTCCTTAAAGATACTGATAAAGGGCTATATGTATCCAAGATTGAACTTAAGGTATCATGTCCGATTATCTTTTTATTTTATGTTATTGATAATTGTATTTTCTAGCTTGAGTTGATTGATTTATAGAACACCTGTTCTTATTCTTTTATAGTTCCAACTGATTTATAATCACATACTATGTGAAAGTGTGAGTTATTTGATTTTTATATCTCAATCTATAGGCATTATTTTGTAATATTTAGATCACTAAAGTACTAAACTATCAATTTTCTCTATAATAGGCCGACTTCCGTTATACTCTACCTTAAAAGATATCCCTCATGATTGCTTTAGAGGAATTTAGCATGCTCCTCAATCTAATAAGATGCATCTTTTCTTAGGGAGCTTATTTTCTTAGTTACTCCGCAGTTAGGCGTGCTTGGCTCCGAGTATTATTGGGATTGGTGACTTTCTGGGAAGTTTATCAAGGTGCACATAAGTGAGGACAAAATGAGTCAGAATAACTTGTGTTAGGTTATTGAGGACAGTTGTGGCTCTAGATGCGCATTTGTGATGGTAGACTTGACTCCATATGGGTCGGGTCTACTAATAGTCTTAGGAGGAGAAAAAATGGCCTTCTCTTTTTTACTCTAAGTATAGGGCCACCAGAATTATAACACCATAATAGTTGTGTTTTTTTCTTGTCATAGGATTAATTTACATAAAAAAGGAAAATTTTATGCACCACTAGGGTTATTAGAGACTGTTACATTTCTTAGAAAATAAACCAAACACAACCTATAAGTGCTAAAAGGGTAGAAAGCTTTTCTCCGTTGGACCCTTGATTATTGAGATGACTTTATTTGCAAGGTTCAAACTTGCGAAAGCTACTACCAATGATCTTATTGTGGAAGATTGAAAACTAGTTAAGAGTATAAGCATTTAAGATCCTTGAGAACTTGGGAAACTTTGAAAATTAGGAAAGAAACGGAAGGATAGTAATAACTCGAGCCAGAGGGAAAAGATTTGTGAGTTGTTCGCAAGCAACATGAGTCACTAAAAGACACTCGGTGCTCATGCTATGAACCCTTAAAAAATAGGGAGAGACATCTAGATAAAAAGTTTTAAAAGTGATGAAAGCCATTGTCATCACTAACATAAATTCAGAATTGACATTAGTTAATTTCAAACACAAACTAACAATCCCCTTCCACTCAAGTCTCTTTCACTTGGCATATCACCGATAATATAACCTCTAATATTACTAACGAAGAAAATTGGTTCCTCCTCACCAACATACATCATAACACCTCCTCTAAAATCCAAACTCCATTCATAGGAGGAGGAAGAAAGACACTAGTTAGGAATCTCCTCTATGAGCCTATTCATCAATCCCAACTGTCCTACTTCATCAATCTTTCAACATAAAATATCTCATATATTAGGATATCCAAGTATAAAATACATATTCCAAAACCATAAATTAACATAAAAAATTTAAAACATGATAAGGAAACAACCAACGTGTGTCTAAAGAGAAGCAAAAGCAAAACTACCTACAGTGACAATAAACATTACACATACTTAACAAGTCACCGAAATCAGGGAGGTAGGCAGCACAAGCAAAACTACCCCTAAACCAAACAATGACAATGCTAGAATTTCAAGAAAACTGAGGTTCAACTAAGCACCTTAGCCCAACATGAGGTGGAGCCATGTAATTTGAAGATCGATGCTCGGGTGAAGACAATGAGTGGCTTAACGCTCTAACGGTGGGGACATTCCCTCAAAAGGTATGCTCCCAATCGTTGACCTTGACCGTCAACTCGTAGACGAGGCTTTGACGCGAATTTAAAAGGGATTCTCGGTTGTCCGAAATGTAATCAAGAATTTTAGTAAGGACACTTTCACAGAATCTCTTCCGAACAACCTAATCATGATATAATTTCATTAAAAAATGGTTTGCACTTCTTGCCTTAACCCCCTTAACAGATATATTTTACATACATGTAATAGAATAAGGAGAAAGAGATGATGGCAATGCGCCCCAGGCCCCTTCACCATAATAAGGTGGGCAAGGCCCAATTAGGTTGTTGGTTGAAAAAGAGTCGGGCAACTGACCTACTTTATTCCTCTCTAAACCTAATACCAGAACAAAACCACTATTCTTATTGTTACCTTTACTATCAACACCGGGTTATGTCCGAAGCCTCAAGACGACGACAACAAGGTTAGCTCCGGTAAAAGGTTTTGTCATATTCCGTATTAACACATATCCAACAAACTCAAATTTAGCACTTCTAATCCAAAATAAGAAACCCTATCCCTAAACTTCGTCTTTACCAACGAGATTATTGAGACGGTGTTTGAGAAAGCTTTGGAGAGAGGATGCCCGAGGTTGTGTGAAATTGGACCCAATTACTACCCCCATAGACGGACCAACTTAGCTGCAAACCCTTAAATTTTCAAGTGGTAGAACAATGAGGATAAATATAAAAATAGTTTTCTCCGATTCTTGTAATTGTGGAGTCGATGCTTGATTTTATGAGGTAGTGATGCCAAAATAAAGGTTGGAATCACACTGTGAAGCACTAGGTTGTTGGCCAGAGGAAACCAAGAGACAAAGTGGGGTGGGGGATATTGGCTTGCTAACAACGTTAAGGCATTAGAGGCTCTCTTCGGTGGCGGCGACTAGTCCCCCGAGAATTACTATGGGAAAAGAGTAGGGATGGGCATAGACCCACGTATTTGACCCAGACCCGGTTGAACCCGACTGATTTTTAAGGGTTTAGGCATAAAATTTTGGGACCCATTGGGTCTTGGTGTTAAAATGAGTCTTGTTCCGAGTCTAGATATAAGACAAAACTTAAATGGAGAGATACGAGAAACAACCAAAGTAGTTGTGTATTAGAGATGTCAATATGTAAGATGAAAAGGCTATTGTTACTGTCTTATAACCTCTTAAATATATCACGAAATCACTTCCTACTAGAGTTATGCCGTGAAATATAGTCAAAATTAAAATAACGAACAAAATTTTAACCATGGTAATCTAAGCAACTATTTGGCAAATATTGTTATTAGATTAATTGCTTAACGAGAAAATGCAGAAATAAATTGTAAACAATGCAAGCAAATAACTAGAACTTATGTCTACCAATGTTCTCATTAATGAAAATAAGATTGTATTCATTAATGACACCAACAATGATATATGAAGTAAATTGATCAATAAATATGCCTAAGAAAACAAAGACTTTTCATGAAGAGCAATTTACTCTTTGTTAGCCTAGCTTCTCTTACAATATAAGTCAATTTCATCTAAATTACCAAAGTCCCCGTTCTTGTATATTTTATACTCCATCTATCTCAAAATTGATGAAACAATTTTTTTTACCATATATGTCTCCGCTAATATATTGATATATATAAGTTATACATAATTGATAGATTGAAAATCTACATCGAGGTAATTTTAAAATTGCTTTAAATTATTGACTAACATTTAATTTTACATATTAGTTAAAAAATATGGTCAAAGAGGCATATAAATGATTCAAAAGTCAAATTGTTACATTTTTTTGAAATGAAGTGAATGAAATATTATCAATGTAAATCTATAAATTTTGACACTCAAACCCTATCTATTAATAAACTCGGTATTTATCAATATAGACAACATATATATTCATCAATACCATCATTATGAAAAACGTTGGTGAGAAATCTACTCATAAATCATGTTTAAGGAAATCAAAATGAAATGTAAATTAAAATCATATTACATGTGATCAATCACTTAAAAATATCAAAACAATGAAAATTTTAGGAAAAATTGACATGAATAATTGCAACTTTCACCAGTTTTCTAAAAATAATCCCAATTTTGTATATTAGAATAATCCCAACTTTAGTTGGTACCTTCTCAAAATAATACGAACTATCACTTTTCTTGCCTACACTAATCCGTTTTAGATCTGTAATATATATATAGAAGATTAATAGTTCGAAGTATTTTGAGAAGGTACTCCCTAAAGTAGGGATTATTCTAAAATAATTCAAAGTTGGAATTATTCATGTTACTTTTTCCAAAATTTTAAGATGAGATTCCCAAAACTAGATTTTACATAAATTCAATATAACTTTAAACAATGAATGAGGCATTGTTTCTCTATGTAAAAGTAAACTTTCACTTAGTAATATGTATTATAATCTTTAAAGAAAAATAAAACTTATGAGAATGTGAAAGTACTTCTTCTGTTCTTATTTGTTTTTCTTGGTATGGAACATAGAAAGATATCATTATATCAAGTTCAATGCACTTTTTGCGCTTTTTCACTAATGAATTACTTTTCGTAACTGCTTTCTTACTTTTAGAATATATTATTTAATTTCTTATATATCTATCTTACATTTTGGTACTTTTCACTCACTTTATATTATATATATAAGGTTATATTCTATGCAGGAATAACTTTTTAAACTACGTGAATTAAAAAGGTGGAAAGAACAAGTAGGATCGGGGAATATACCCTAACACTTCTTTTACAAACCCCTACTTCAAAAGTAGTTAGTTACAAAATGTTCGTCATGAAAATCACTAGAAATTAATATATAAATTAGAACAATAATTAGGGTTTTTCTACGTTATACCCTTGTATTTTTTCAATTTATACGTTGTACCCCAAGCTTTTGAAAATTCCACACAGTACCCTTAAACTTACCTTTTTCAACGGACAATACCCCTACCGCTGCTTATACATCATTAATTTTGTCTATTTTTTATATTCCGGTGGAACGAATCTGATTAGTGAATAACCTTCTAAGGGTTAAACTATGTATAAGTCAAATTAGTTCCAATAAATTTAAAAAAATAAATGAAACTAATGACATCTAATCAGCAGTTTGGGCATCGTGCATTAAAAAAGGTAAGCTTGTGGGTACTGTGTAGAATTTTTAAAAAGTTGGGGTAAAACATAGAAATTGAAGAAAAACAAGGGTATAACGTAGAAAAACCCTAAAAATTATGTACTTCCTCTTTTTCTTTTAGACAGCAACACTGTTGACTTTTACACTATTCATACCTCACTTTATTTCACTATATTTTTTACTAATATATAAAAACGAAAATGATAATATAAAATATCTTTGGATTTCTTTCAATGAATATATTCATAGTATCAAGTTATTATAGTATGTACAAATACATAACTAGGAATATCAATAGTAAGAAAGTTGTGAGTTTGCAAACCTGAAAGTCAAAGCGTTGCACCTATTTAGAATTACATAAATTATTAGTTTTGCTAGATATTTATTTGCAGCCAATGGGTGTATAATATATTCAAATTAATATATATTTTCAACAAAGAAATAATTCCTCCATACTTGCACCATTTTCCACTTAGGAAAATTGCATATTAGTTGCACCATTTTATATTTAGCAATATATTCTCTCTTTTTACTAGCACATGGGGACCATTTTTTTTATCTCTCTTTCACTCTCCCTTCCTAATTTCTTGTACCGAAATCCAATGTGCTTCTTTGACCTTAAATATATTTCATTATATATTAGTAAAACAATATAAGCATTAAATATTAATTAAGTAATCATTAAACGAATCAAACAAGATCCCACATAAATATATATTTCCTCCGTAACATAAAGAATGCAATAATTGAATATTTTATACCTCACAAACAATAACAAATTGTTGCATTTTTTCTGTTTCAGAGGAAGTATTTTCTTCATTAACATAAGAATTTCAAAAATTCTCTCTGATTATAAATAGTGTCAATAATCCAATTGAAAAATACATAAAGCATGTTGTTGTTATAACACATTTTTGACAGCCAACATATGCACAACCACCAAAGAAAGTGGAACAATTAAAAAATGACAATTGTCAAAAGCACTATAGTAAAATAAATAATGACCTCAATTTCCGAGGGGTTGGGTGATAAAGTATAGTAAAATTAACAAATAGAGTAAGTTCTCTCTCACACACACACACACACACACATATATTAGATTCCATAAAATCAGTTGAAAATTGTATTAACTTTAATAGTCTACACTTTTATTGAGAAACTTTTTATTGTATGCATTTTTATCTTCACGTATTTAGGATATGGGCCACAAATCTATGTTTTTTATTGTATACGCATAATCGTATCTCCCTATTTTAATACCTAGTAATGAAACATACCGTCATTTTCATTGGTCTGATTCAAAGGAAGAGCAATCTAACAAACTAGACACCAAATCATTTTTAAATGATAAAGTCAAAATATTTATTCCAAACCCATTTTCGAAAAACTTATTTAATATTTTTTTTCTTATAAGTAAGTAATCCTTAACATTTCAAAATCAACCATTTACAACCTACAAAGGCAACGCTAATTACAAATTATCAAACCAAATTTTTTCCTTTGTGTTTATCTTCCTTGATCTGCAACTATAAACTTTTTGCTTTATAAGTTTTTGTATACTCTGTATATATTATTATTATCTATACTCCCAACTTTTTATGCATCCAAAACGCCTCATTCCTATTCCTCCATATACTATATACCATGGCTTCAACAGCTACAATTTGCACACCCTTCTGAATTTACTCCTCCTTCCCAACTAGCTAATGAGCTGATCAAAGTCACTGATGTTGCACCTTATTCCAATTCATTGTTTAATCCTTCCTAAACAAGCATGATTGAAGTGACAATTGAACAACAAATGTTCAAATCAGGAACAAGACCACAAATCATACACAAGTGATCCTCACAAACACCCGAACAAAACAGTTGTACTATTGTTCTCCGATTCCGTTCAACAGCCAATCATGTGCAAAATTAACACAAATTTTCTCCATTGTAAATGGCTCTGCTTTCCTACCAGATGGTCATGCACTTTTTTCACAAAATAAAATCTCATCTGCTGGATTTGTGTTAAACTGAAGTGCTGCTTCAACTAATCTCTAACTAAGTAGACCTGCTTCCAGTACCAGCTAGCTGAAGCTTTAGGTTGGTAATCCCACCAAAAGGTATCCTTGATACACTAGTAGAATAAATGCTTATTGTTGCGGTCATTCAGTGGTCTATTGAGTATTGTGGCGGTTTTGGCCGCGCATCAATTAAGGGGGCAGCAAAGGTAATTAATATAATGCTGCAGTTTCTAGCGAAAACCGCAGCAATATATTTATTTTATATTAGAAAATTTTAGTATATTGTCGTGGTCTTTAGGACAAACCGCAACAATATATTCTATTTTATAATAAATAATAAGCATATTGCTGCTGTTTTTACCAGAAACCGCAACAATAGGTACAGGTATAGGTAATTTTTTTTTTATTTTTGCATTTTGCAAATAAATTTGAAAATGAAAAAAGTTCTATTATAAAAACAGCATAGTCTTCCAAGTATTAAACTCAAAAAATCTTACACTCAAGTACGGGGTAATAGCATTAGCAGGGGCATAACATTGCTTGCTTTTCAATGTCTACATTTTCAGAATTTTTACATTATGTGTGCAAGTGACAAGTTCAATGAGTATGACATCTCAAAATGAAGGATGAAAATAAGTTTCTATCAAATCTTATGGCAACTTAAATTTTAGTTACAATGACTAATTACTAAAAATATAATAAAAATAAAAAATATATTAATATAATAAGAAACTGAAAATAAAACAAATCTTAAAATAAAATATCTACAGATTTAAAATAACAAAAAAACGGAAAAAAAAGAAGAAAAAAAAGAATTGAAAAAAACAAGTGTTAAACCTGCTATGAACAGGACTATGAAACCTAAAAACATAAGTTCTAAAACCCTAAAAACCAAAAAAACAAGCGTTGAAATTATAAAAATCAAACAAATCCTAAAACAAAATCTACAGATCTAAATTATAAAACCTAATGAACAGAAATTCGAAATAATGAACAAAAAAATCTGCATATCTAAAAAATAAAAATAACGAAAAAAGGAACAGAAATTCGAAATTATGAACATAAAAATCTACATATCTAAAAAAAAAATAACGAAAAAAAGAGGAAAAAAAGCGGATCTAATTCATGACCGGTGTTGACAGTGACGAAGAGGATTGGAGCCACGAGCGAACGAACCAGAGGGAGGAAGCGCCGGAGCGAGGAACGAACACGAGTGCAAACGAACCGGATATCTAGAGAGTGAGGAACGAACGAGTGACGAAGCGCCGGTGTTGCGACGAGGAGGAAGGCTGATGGAGTGAGGAGGGAGGAAGCGCATGGTCTTGAGGAGGGATTATCCGCCGGTGGCGTGAGGTGAAGAGAGGGAGGAAGGAGATCTAGAGAGGGTGAGGAGAAATAGAGAAGGAAGGAGATTTAAAGAGGGTGAGGAGGAATGAGTGTTACTGTGAAAGTGAAGGAAACGGCGCCTATGAGTTTTATTAAACCCTAATGACCCTATTGCAGCTGTTTTTAAAAGGAACCGCAGCAATATATTAAAATCATAATTTTTTTAATATTATTTAATATATTGCTGCAGTTTTTGTCAGAAATCGTAGCAATATATTTGGTCAAATAGTCAAAAAGATTTCAAATAATTTCTGTTGAAACCATAATGCTGCGATTTTCGGCCAAAAACCGCAGTAATATGACTATTTTATATTTTTCTTTTTCTTTTTACGTGATATATTTCTGCGTATGGGTAAAACCGCAGCAACAACATCGTAACAATAAGCAATTATTCTACTAGTGATATAGACTGAAATACTGAATGGACCCACTTCACCCACATATTATCCATCTTCTTTTCAACTACGCAGCCATATTTGCCTAAAGCTCCAAAATTCATAACCTACTATTCCTTATACCCAACCCACCAACTGACTTTAGTTAAGATACATACTCCCATCTCATATACCCAGCTTTGCTGCTATGATAATTTCCAGAATACAAAAGCACTTTACAAACTTTTTCAATATCATGAGAATACTCCTAGGCAGGAGAAAAACTTGAGCCCAATAAATTTACAAGCTAAGCATAACTGAATGAATAAGTTGCAACTTCCCAGCAAAATGAGAGATTTTTCGAACTCCAAACTCTAATTCTAGCTACCACTTTATCAACCAAACATTCACAATCCACCACTAAAATTCTTTTTAGAGAAAACGGGAAAAGCTAAGTATTTTGAAAAGAAATAACCTCTCATGAATCCAGACATATGAAGTACTCTCTCAATCTCCATCTTAGGTATCCCACTACAACAAGCAACTGATTTTCGCACATTAGCTTGAAGACCAGAGAACTTCGGGGACAACTTAAATCCTTGAAGCAATAAGAGGACTGATTGGAATTTGGAAGTTACCTCTACTGCACAACAGCATGTCATCTACAAAATATAGATGAGTAAGATGCATTGGAGTACATCTTGGGCGATAGCTGAACTCTGCCTTGGTAATAATTTTCTTGAGTATTCTCGAAGGATACTCCATACAGATAACAAACGTTAGGGAAGAGAGCGGGTCTCCCAGTCTAAGCCCTCTCTTGGAAGCAAAATATCCATGTAAGGGTCCATTGAACATAAGAGAGAATTTAGGTGAAGCTACACAAGTCATTACAAGCTAAGTGAATTTTAAAGGATAGCCCAAGAATAATAACTCCTCAAAAAAATCCCACTCAATGGTATCATATGCTTTTCTCATGTGACATGTCTATCTTCAACATGCAGCTAGGACTATTGCTTCTCCTCCCATAATGTCTCACAAGTCACAATGGGTCAGGTGGTGGCTCCACGGTTTAGACACGGGCTTGTTGTGATCTTGCACGCCCTGGCTGCTTGTTATAGCAATTCCTAGTTCAGTTGGAGCAGACCCCCCCCCCCCCAAGAGTCGAGACGACCGTGCCTTGGCCCTTGTTGGTCCTTTTAACCGTAAGACAGTTTACAAGGCGGTTGGGACGAGGCCTCATGCACAGTCTTGCTGGCCTTCTGCATGGGTTGAGTTGCTTGTTTTTGTGTGCCCTATTCATCATCGTTCTTCAATCAATCATCGCGCAAGTTTAGAGTTTTAGTGATACCACAGATACATAGAACTTCTTAGTGTTTGATGATGTCTCAGAGGGTCAGATTGGACCACAGTGCTTCATCCCTTACAATCATTGAGAATAGCCTTGAAATCATCCAAATAGTAATCATTTACCTGCAGCAATACTAGTAAGAAAAAAACCAAGACAATTTATATACAATAATGACCTATTATGTATTTATGTATGCAAAGTGAGATAGCCCTACAAGAAATTGCAATCCTAATAATCATCTCCAAAAATGTGTAGAAAACACTTATTAGCACTTAGAGTTTAAATTAACTATTTCTCGTTTAAATTTTAATTTCCATATAGGATCCTATAGAAATATGCACTTTTATATATGTAATGTCTAGACTAATCAGGTCTCCTTTTCTTTGGCAAAATTCTCTTAGTGAAACGTGTTTCATTTTTTGAATTTTCATGTTATATAATTTGTAAAATTTACTATTTATAATTGAATATTTGCCTTTATTCAATTTCATAAGTTGTGCACTGAAACCCTTTTCATATATTTCAACTTCATTTAGGTGAAATTAATATAGACGTATAATCATTTTTTATAACCATTTTTTGATTTTTTTCAACTTTGTTTTGTTTTTTTTCCCAGACTATTGCGGAGATAATACTTTCCAAGCATTTGAGCGTGCAAATAATCAAACCGGTCAGTCTTGTGTTCAATAATTTATATAAATCATATTTATTTTAGCCGAGTCCTATATATAGAAGTTATGTGTAGTAAATCTTATGACATATATTTGCCATGCTTTTATTTGTTTGTAGGCAACCTTATGTGCTGTAGTTGAGATTATGAGTGGCCGCTTCATAAATGGAGTTGGGTCAAGAATTGGATTGACAGGGATAGACTATCCAACAGCCGAATGGCTTCACAAGTATGTCGTTAGACTAGAAAAAAACAATACTGTGCTGCTACTTATATATTTGTTTTTTTTTTAATTAGGAAAAATGATTGGTTCGAAGACCAACCCCTACATAAATGCCCAACATATTGTTGGGATGATGATTCGAACTCTGGACAATATCCTGAAATTCGAGATGGTATTCCACTAAGCTACCACCTCTCCCCATATATATATATATATATATATATATATAATATATTATAATAATATAATATATATATAATATATATATATATATATATATATATATATATATATATATATAGGGATCATTGAAGGCAAGAAAAATAAAAGTTTGGATTATTTTGGGAAGGTACCCTAAATAGTTTGGATTATTCCAGAATAACTCAAAGTTCGGATTATTTTGAGCGGACCGATCATAGTTGGATTATTTCTGTCAATTTCTCCTTATATTAAGGATAACTTTATATATTTCAAGGGCAACTTTATACATTATAAGGGTAACTTTTAGTATGTTTAGGATAACTTTATTATGTCATAACTTATTTTCATCTATCTAGGGTAACTTTGAGTATTATGAGGATACCTTTGAGTATTATAAGCGTAACTCTAACTAATAGAATTACAATAACTTTTAAGTCTTGATATCCCCCACCTTCTTCTTCAACCTTCATCTTCTTTAACCTTCTTTTTCTCCTTCAACTCTCATAATAAAAAATCAGGATACCAAAAATCAAGAATAAAACCTCCGCAAATCGAAAACAGCAGCACTACTTAAAGAAGAGCTAATTTCCTCGATTAATTTTTGAAAACATATCAATTTCATCAAAATAAGTAAAAATTTAAAAATAAAACAAGAATCAAACCTGTGCAAATTCGCAGATGAATACGAGAGAGAAATAGAGAAAAAGAGTAGAGAGAAAGCGTACGAGAAAGAGATCGAGAAGAACGTGAGGAGGAAGAGGAGAGAGATCAGAAAAAGAAGAAAGATGAAGAAGAGCAGTGTCGATTGTGAGGGAGCTTGTTGTTGCTATGGCGGTGTTCTTCATTTTCGCCATTGGTTTGTTTAACCCACAATTTTTCTAGGGTTCGAATTCAAGCATTAGAATAAATTAATTCATCCGAAATGACAGATTTTACCTTTGAATTATGCATACCTACCATGAATTTGCTTAAGTTCCTAGAAATCAAATGATGAGAGGAGAGAGAATTTGGGGTTTTTTTCTAGGGTGAAGATGATCGAGAGAGAGGGGGGTCGGGGTTATTTTGGATTATATGAGGAGAGGGACAAAGAATTCCAGCCCTTAGATCATCTTAGTAATGTTATTTGATGGCCCAGATCTTCTGTTTTTAGTTTTCACATTAATGAGTGTTTTCATAAGATCCTATTCCTCTCTATATATATATATATATATATATATATATGTGGTTAAGATTCACTAAAAACTAACTTTAAGTTGAAAACTGAAAACCGACCTTTTTCCTCATTTTATGTTTTTGCTCATTTTAGCACATTTTCACTCATTTTATGAAATTTTCGCTCATTTTACAAACTTTTGTTCATTTTATGCTTTTTTCTCATTTTATGTTTTCGCTCATTTTAAGAAAATTTTGTTCATTTTACAGATTTTTGCTCATTTTGTGCTTTTTGCTCATTTTATATTTTTGCTCATTTTATGTTGCAGTTTATATATATATATATAGGATTTAAATTTTTTTTTTGAAAATTATATATAGGATTTACTGAAAACTAACGTTAATGTAAAAAACTTAAAATCGGCCTTTTTGCTCATTTTAAGAAACTTTTTCTCCTTTCAGCAAACTTTCGCTTATTTTACAAAAATTTTGCTCAATTTACAAACTTATGTTAATTTTATGGTTTTTTTGCTCATTTTAGAAACGTTTGCTCATTTTACAAATTTTTGCTCACTTTATGTTTTTTGCTCATTTTAAGAACTTTTTGCTCATTTTGTTTTTCTGATCATTTTAAGAAATTTTTTGCTTATTTTATGTTGCTTTTTTTAGTTCTCAACATAAGGAGTGGTTTTCACGTGATCCTATTAGGATCCATTGAAAACTAATCTTAAGTTGAAAACTGAAAATCGAACTTTTTGGTCATTTTGCAAATTTTTGCTCATTTTATGTTTTATGCTCTTTTTATGTTTTTGGTCATTTTAAGAAACTAACTTTTGTTCATTTTAGCAAACTTTCGCTCATTTTACAAACTTTCGCCCATTTTATAAGCTTATGTTAATTTTATGTTTTTTTTTGCTCAGTTTATGTTTTTTTGCTCATTTTATTTTTTTGCTCATTTTAAGAAACGTTTTGCTCAATTTATGTTGTAGTTTTCAGTTTTCAGCATAATGAGTGTAGCAATGGAAAATGTACACCGTACAAAACATGCATTCATTGATAGTTTGATATTACTAGAAGTGTACAAGACGACTGTCAGTTTTAAATTTCAAGCCTTAAGATTTAGAACTAGTATTTGGGTTCGGGTGTTGTCCCTAGTGATATTGTTTTCCAAATTTGCCTTTTTGTCTTTCACATTAAAATATATTGAAGAAAACTCAATATTTAAAAGGTACAAATACAGTAATATGAATATTTAAAGCATGATTAAAAGTTGGTAATGTTAAAATTTGATATGGTAATTGTGCTATGTATAATAACAAGAGGTCATGTGTCCAAATCTTATTGCAAGTCAATTTTACTTTTGTTAATTGACATGATATATGTACACATTGGACCATTCTAGTAGAGGAACAGAGGTGCCACGTGGCGTGTGTACGTTGTCACGTGCCCCTTTCAATATATTAGTAGATATGTCATACAATAAAGGTTAAACTCAAAAATTATCTTACCTTTTGAAATAATCATGTTTTGTTAAAAACTTTCAAATTAGAACAAAAAGTTTCACATATATGGTTTTAAATTCCATGATATTCAAATTTGATTTTAGCTTTACTATTTCAAAATTCGCATGATAAAAGTATTATAATATATGTAATTTTTTTCACACATGTAATAGCCACATTAATTCTTTGAAAATTAGTCACATAAATTAGATTATTTTCATGTTTACTAAATTTTTTAATTATTTTGGAAAGAAACCTTTACATAAAGTGTTGATTTTTTTTCCGATAATTTATTGTATTTCATTAATTGTTAAAACAAATTTTCAACTCTGGTAGAGTGAAATACATAAACTCTTAACCAATATACAACAGGTTAAGAACAAGATTACATGAGACTTAGATAATAACCATGCCACAAATCCATCCACTCGACGCAACCCTTGTTTAGCTAATCTATCAGCGATGACATTTGATTCTCTCTTTTTACGGATGAAGGAGAACTCTTTTTCTACATTGGAGGATGATTTTATGAAATTCAGAGTGAATTTTAAGTTCTAGAGCCCTTTTTTTCCATCTGAGCACCATTGAACCGCATTGAAATAGTCCGATCCCATTATGAATTGGGATGCTTTGAATCGATTGTGGTTTAGGGATAACTTTATGGCACGATAGATGGTGAATACTTCAGCGGAATTGATCTGCATTAGAGCAACTGGAGATGAGAACAGACAAATAAAATGGCCACGCACGATGGTCTCTTAACACCCCACCAATAGTAGTATATTGGAGGGATGAGTGGTATGAAGCATCCACATTCCATTTCATGATGTTGGTTAGAGGATGGGACCATAAAATAGATGGGTGCGGTGTTAGAAGAGGCTTACTTACAGCAGCACTATCGTTCCAAGAGAGGCAGCTGGGGGTTGCTTAATATGTCTTGGAATGAGTGTGGGAACATATCCCCCTATCCTTTGATCCACCAACTCATTCTAAGCAGCACTAACTCTTGCAGTTGCGGTAGAGATGAGAAGTTATTGGGGAATATCCTTTCATTCCTCTCTTTCCAAATAGTCCATGATATGATGATGAAGTCAGCAGTCCATAATTTTTTGCGAAAATTCCCACGAGAAGGGGGAAGCCATTGGGAGAAGAGGGAGATAAGGGAGGAAGGGATTACCCAACTTAGTTTCCAAATATTGAGCCACCAACACCATAGTTTCCAAGAGAAGCCACAATGTAGTAATAGATGGTCACCATCTTCAGGGAACAAATTATAAAGAATGCACAGGTAGTCCGATGGTGGAATCAATCGCATGGAGATTAGTCGAGACTTTGTATTGAGTTTATCGAGGAGGGCGAACCAAGTGAAGATCTCTATTTTGTGCGGTACGAGATCTTCCAAAGCCCACTGATGTTTTCTTTGCAATTTAGAGTGGAAGAGTTTGTAAGCTCCATTGCAAAAGACTTGACCGAGAATTTGCCTCTTTGTTGGGAATCCAAATGTAGGAGTCCATGTGATCCGAGGAGAGGTAGACCTCATTAAGAGTTGTTAAATAAAGTTTTCTCTTCCAAAACATCTTGTGGCCTTAGATCCCGTTTCCAAGAGAAGCACCACTTCCATTGTAACCCGTCCCAAAAATCAAATAAAGAAATGGGGGCATTCGAGGATGGTGATAGCTGGAACAATATGTTGGCACCATTAACCACTTTTTTACTTACATTCGAGAAAGTTAGTGCTTTTGCCAAAGAGTGATGAAGAATAGATGAACAGAGAGCCCTCCAAGGACCACCATGTCTTGGAATAGAGAGGTCCGGTAAAGAGAAAGCATTGGCGTATCCGTATTTCAACCGGATGACTTGATTCCAGAGAGCCGGTGGTTTGGTGAGGAATCTCCAAATCCATCGAAATAGGAGAGCCAAGCTTTTCCTGTGTAAATTCTCAATGTTAAGGATTTTCAGAAGTTCAAGTAGTTCCCATGAGACAAGTGGTATTGATATTTTGCCGTAGGAGTTGCACCATAAGAATTGTCATTTGATTTGAAAAATCTTGTTGATCACCCTTTTCCGAATGGGGAAAAGTGACATATAATAAATGGGAAGATTCGGTAGAGATGCCTTTATAAAAGTGGCACATCCACCGATTTATAATAAGTCGCCCTTCCAATAGGCAAGCTTTTTGTTGAGCGATTGATTATAGATTCCCACATTTCAAGTTGGTTGGTATTGCCTCCAATAGGCAAACAGAGATATATAAATGGAAGCTTGACCGGATTGCACAGTAGAGATGAAGCTAATGATTGAAGCTCAGGTTCGGAGATATTTAATCCTTGAATGGAGGACTTATGACAATTTACACGTATCCCGAGGCTCGGTGGAAGAGTAATAAGACCTTCACATTTCAGAGGTTTTCAGTATGTGGAGGACAAAATATGATGGTATCATCCGCATATTGAAGATGTGTGATGGTGATATCTTCATGGCCTACTTTTATTTCATCCCATAAGTGAAGGGATGTTGATTGTTCAATGATAAGGTTGAGTGATTCTACAACAAGATCAAAGAGGAAAGGGGAGAGAGGATCACCTTGGTAGAGGCCCCTTTGGAGCTTGGAGGGAGTAGTTAGGGAGCCATTGATCAAAATGGAAGCTGAGGCGGACGTTACACATGAACATATCCATTGTCTCCATTGCATAAGGAAGCTCATTTGTTGTAGAACCCAATCAAGGAAACTCCATGAAACGCAGTTTAAAGCCTTGTGGAAATCAAGTTTCAAGATGGAAGTTGGGATCTTATTCTGTCGGCATGATTTTATGAGCTTACTAGCTATTAAGGCTCCATATAGTATTTATCTTCCTTGAATGAAGGAGGATTGACAAGGGCCAATTAAACTACTCATCACAGTTTGGAGCCTTCTAGCAAGGATTTTGGTTATA
Organism: Beta vulgaris subsp. vulgaris; assembly: GCF_026745355.1. Classification (NCBI taxonomy): domain Eukaryota; kingdom Viridiplantae; phylum Streptophyta; class Magnoliopsida; order Caryophyllales; family Amaranthaceae; genus Beta; species Beta vulgaris. The sequence goes on from NC_079203.1 coordinate 24,356,373, forward strand.
ATTTTGTAAATGCAACCAACCATGCTTATTGGACGATAGTCCCTAAAGCCCGTAGGATTGTCTATTTTGAGAATTAGAGAAATGAAGGGGTTTTGCAGCCTTTGGGGAGTCGAGAGCTGCGCCAAAATTCATTCATATTTCATATACATCATTCTTGATCACTTCCTAAGCACCTCCCAACCATCTGGAGCTCGGGATCTACAACCATCGCAAGATGCTACTGCTGCATCTATTTCTTCAATTGTGAATTTTTCAGTGAGCATAAATTTATAGGCTTGAGTGAGAGTTTTGAAATTGAGCCCAGAGAAAGTGGGCCTTGAGAGGTATTCTTCTTCGAACATGAGTTTAAAGTGGTCTACTGCTGCTTTCTTTATTTCAAATGGTTCCGAGATAGTCTTGCCATTGAGAAGTAGTGTTTCAATTGAGTTTCTCCTGCGTCTGATGGAGGCCATGGTATGAAAAAATTTCGTATTTCTGTCGCCCTCTCTAAGCCATCTAGTTCTGGAGTTTTGGGCCTAATACGTTTCTTTTCGCTTTAACCATTACCATAAATCGATTTGTACTTGCTTCTCGCTCTTAAATTTCATCCGGTTACAGATTTCGAATGTTGGCTGTGGAATCAAGTTCTAGAATTTTATCTTCCAGACCAGTTATATTGTCTTCGATGAGCCCAAACACCTTTTTATTCCATGTTTTCAGAGCGAGTTTGAGGGATTTGAATTTTTATGAAATTGGGCCGTTGGAGATGGCCCAAGAGTCTTTGATAAACTTTAAATAGCCTGGGTGTGAGAGCCATATGTCGTGGAAGCGGAAGGGGCAAGGGCCCATGTTTGTGTCGTGAGAGCTAACCAGTAATGGACATTGGTTTGATACCTTGTGCTTCAGTTTTGTTAACTTTAGAGAAGGAAAATTAGACACCCAATCAAGATCGAAGAATAAACGATACAGCTTGCTTTTGGAGTAACCACGAAACCAGGTGAACCATCCGTTTGATGAGGGGATATCTTTTACTTGAATCACCTCCAAAAAAGATTGAAAATCATGGGCACCATTAGTTAAGAATAAATTACTCCCTCTTTTATGCGGGGAAAGCTTATCGTTTAAGTCCTCTAGAACTAAGCAAGGTAACAATGAGGTCTCCCAGAAAGAGGTAATTTCGTTCCAGACCACTGCTCTCAATTTAGCCGAACATGGATTATATATGTTTAATAAGGTACATTGGAAGTTAAGGGATGAAATGGATCCAGAGAGAGCGATCCAGTGTTGATATATTTGGGGTGATTCTAGTAAGAAGAATGACGAGTCCCATATTGAGAGGACTCCACCCGAGTTGCCTTGAGAAGGCCCGAATAAGAATTCCACATTGGCCTGCTTCTAAGTTGAATTCTTAAGCTTGGGATGATATGATTTCTTTTTAGTTTATTGGATGAACACAAATTGTGGATTGTGGGTATTAATTTTTGTTAGGGTGCTTAGCTTGACCTTGGCTCCAATACCCCTAATGTTCCAAGAGAAAGCTATCATTCAGTGTTGATTTGGTGTGGAATGGGATGGATGAGGATCAGAGGGAACTATTCGCCCAATCGTGCTCCTGACAGATTAATTCTTTCTCCACTCTATTTTAGAGTTCCTCAACTGATCCATTAAATTGAATTCCAATATTTTTGCCCTAAGTCCATGACGTATTTTGTTGAGATGCCAGAAAGGTCATTTGACAGGGGAGGAGGGAGTGGATGGATTTTATGAGAGGAGGGATATTAGAAAGGAATTTATTCGGGTTTTGTTTTTCCTTTCTTGCACGTGAGTGTTGCTAGTGTTGAAGGGGATTGTGTTTTCGAAGCTCGGTGGGAAAAGAGGCCCAAACAAGGATGAGGAGGAGGTAGATGATGAGGAGGGCCTTAGGAAGGGGCCAAAGCGGTTTGAGAGTAAAGGGGGGTAAGATGGGGATGGCTTTTTTTTTTTTTTTTTTGACATTTTGCAGTTAATGGCCTAATGTGGGAGGGAGATGAGATTTGGACAGGGCCAGGCGTGGCGGAAGGAGGGGGATCTGATTTTTTTATGCTCAGAGTTTGAATAAAGGTTTGGATGGGTAATTTAATGTTAGTTAATAGAAGGCGGGAGTCATCATTGCATTGGGGGACAATATCTTAGGTTATGCTGTAATCATTAATGAGATGATTAGTGGTGGGTGGGTCAGAGTTTTAGGAAAGGAAGTTTTCTTTTATGGGGCTTTTTGGGCAACGTGGCTGGGAAGTGGAGGGGACATCCTCGGATTTGATAGGGGAATTGCAGACGTCGTTATCCGTGACGTCATTATCGTTAGAATTATGGACGAGAGTTTGTAACAAAGGTAAGGAGCATAATTGAGTTTGAATTTTGACTGGGAGTTCTGACTCCAATGGCTCTTCAGATATGAGAATTTTTTATTGGTGGTTTTCAATCGCAATGATCATTTCACAGTTTATTTTAAATAAACAGTCAGTAATGATTAGGATTTTTACACGATCAAAGTTCGAGTGATCGATTGACAACACTCTCCCAAATATACATCCTATCTTGTAAAAGTTGTTGTAATCCCATCCCATTAGAGGAACGCCATAGACGTTAATTCAAGTTCGCTTCCATTCTGTTGCAGTCGTTTCATCATTTTTCTTTACGTTCATAAACCATTGGTCTAACCATCCACAATCCATAATTGCTTCTTTTTCCCCGATGGAGTAAAAGGAGATGAGGTGAAGGAGTCCTCCCAAATGTTTGATGGTTAAGCAGTGAATTCCACTTGCAAGTATTTGATCATGAATTTAAGAAGAGGTTAGGTTAGCTATTGCAACTCCTACAAAACTTCTTTGCGAGAGTTTAGTGTACTGATAACTTTTGTTCCCCTTGATTTTGATGAGAGCTTACCCTTCAAAATCTCCCATTGATAGATTGTCACGAACATTCTCTACGTCCTCTCCAAGGATTCAGGATGAGGCCTTTCTAGCTTCCTTCAGGTTATACTTAAACCATTCAGGGAGGGCATCTGGGTTTTTATTAGGAATAGGGTGTTCTGAGTTTTGCATGGTTATAGAAGGTGGCCTGTTGGGAATAGAGGATTTGGGGTTTGGTTTGGGTGAGGACACCTCTTTATAGCTACGGTGGTCGCGATGGGAGGTTTTTGGGGTTTTTTTTGGGGAAGTGGGTTGTTTGGGGGGAGGGGGTTTTGGGACATGAGGGGAGTGTTTAGAAGAGAGTGATGGTTTGTTTTGCTTTGCAATTATGACTGAGAGCCTGCCATGTTCTAATTTGTTGCCATTCTGTTGTAATTTGGGATTGAACGAAAGCATATCAGAGGTTTTGGTTTGATCTGATGTTGGTGATGAGGCCATAGAGTGCGAAAGATTTTTCGATATCGTATTCACATACATTCAAAGGTAGGGAGTCAATACAGTAGGTTCTTTTCGTCATTGAGGTTTTCGGTTTGGATTTCCTTCGAAGAATGGTGGTCCATTGATTCGCATTTTCTCCAGGAGCGTTTCATAAGTTGCCCTAACTCCCTCACTGACTTTCGGTACCCACTTACTTTGCCTTTATCTCTCTAGCATTCTCTCTCCTTTCTTCTCCTGTTTTCATTCACTATCTACCTTTTTTTAAAGTAATGAATTAAAAATGATAGAAGTATTCTTTAACTTTATCAGAGATATATGAATAGAGAGCAAGAACTTTACATAAAGTGTTGATACTTAGAAGTTTCATCATTACTTGATTTTAACTTGCTCCATAGTCTCATTATCATTGATTATGATAATAGAACATTCATAGACGACATTCTAAGATCAACTTAATCATTTATTAGATTTGATTCACTAGCATAGATGCAACACGAGTTCAGTTAAACATCAATTAGCTACTAGCACATATAGGGAAATGTATTTTTTCATATGTCGGTTCACTTATAACTTAATAGAAAACTTCCCGTTGCTCCCTACATGATTATTTGAACTTCCAAACATTTTTTATATAGATTATCATTATCTATCATTCAGAAAATGTAGTATGTGAATGTAAATAAATTTGGGTAGCCCTAACCTATAAATGATATGTAACTATTGATTCTTTGAATATGTTGAAAACAAATTCTGTGCAACATTTTATCTTTTTGGATATCTATTTGGCAATTATACTAGGTACCTTCCCCTCTAGTTTTAGATAATAGCCAATTCATACGAGTAATCCAAGTTAATTAAGATTATGTATAATTTTATGTAGTTAAAGCCTCTTTTATCATGCTTCCCAAAATTCAAGAAAACTTCTAGGTATTGACATTTAATGTACCATATTCCAACCCTAAATCATACATAATCCACTTCTTAATATTTTCTTACAATTTTACAAACTTGATGAAATTGTAGAGAATTGGGCTATAAGACATATAGAGTAGATACTATAGAGGACTTGAGAAAGCCTTTCGTATCAATGTATTTTGGTGCAGCGTACATGGTATGGTTATCAGAATATGAAGGAAGGTAAACTCATATGTCTCTTATTCAGATGAACGCTATAGATTTAATTTTCCTTAATAATAATCACCTAAGTTTCTCCTCGACATGCTAGGGAGAGATCTCCACAGTTTATTGTGAAAGCTTATCTTTCTGGGCCTAAAAATGTAAATCTTGAGGAAACATGTCCATCGTGGCTAAAATTTGAAGAGGAGTTAAGTTACTATGAAGGGATAAAAAGGTAAATAAAGCATTTTCTAATTAATACATCTCTTGTTTAACCCACAATTTTTATTTTTTATTTTCTTACATTTGATAGTCATCATAATTGAAATCCTTTTTTCAGGGAATCTGAAAGTTGTGCAGTTATGTAGATGGAAGAATGTTTTGTCCAATAAACTATAATCTTCATCTAAAAATGAACATTGTACTTATTTGGATTGGAAGTTCAAAGCTGTATAATATTCTTTGACGAAGTTTCTGTATTATGTATAATTTACATGATGTAAAAAAATAATAAGATCTTCAATTATTTTAGATTTTTTTAACATGTTCATAGCACAAATACATAAATTACCAAAGTAAGTATTATATCATTACAGACACACTTTTATAAGGAGTACAAATATCAAACATTGTTTTTTTAGGTTGGAAGTGGAAATAATCATATTAAAGAAGAAAATTGATTGATAATGATTGTTTTATTGTTGGGGATATTGGCACAATTAAAAAAAAATGACAAGATTGTAAAGTATTTGGCCACTTCAAGGAAAAATGGATACTAACATATACAATAGAACACCACAGACAATCTCATCATAAAACTAATACTTCCTCCGTTTTTTTACTTGCAACACTTTCCTAAAAGGGAAACAATTAATTACTTTCAACACTTTCTACTTTCTACTTTTGCTTTTCCTTTTCCATTCTCTCTATCTCTTTCCAATAACATGGGCCTCTTGACCTCTCTCCTATCAAAATTTTGCATTCGAGTTGATGAAAAAAAGTGTTGTAAGTAAAAAAACGGAGGAAGTAGTTTAGTTTATGTGATCAACCAAGAGAGAGAAAGAGATATATACCCGGAAGGAGGGAGTAATAAAATTGTTATATCATGTCGTGGAGAATTTGATGACTAAGAATTCGTGAATTCACGCTTTTCTCCTTTTCTCTCAGCGTACGATACCCTATGATACGCTTGGCGCCATGGCAAAAATAAGTAAAAAGGTCGAATGCTCCATGGATGAAGTTCTGGGTATCTAACTTGATGGCTAAAAAGACGTAATCTATGGATGAAGTTCTGGGTATTTCAACAATAATGGCGGTGGGTACAGATGATTCGGAGGAGGAAGGTTAAGTTCTCATTCCTAGAGCTTCAATTACAGCAATGAAGACTCAAGTGGAGGATCATCGAACATTTTCATCATGGCTTTCAGTGATGAAAACTGGAAAATCACCAATGGTGAACAATCAGGTAATTCCAATCCTGCAACCTGGTTGTAGTTTTAATCAAGCGAATGATAATGTAGTGCAAATAGTGATGGATGACATTCAAGATGAAGTAGACTATTGGAATTCGGCAATTGTTTGTTCTGTAATTGGTGCTAATCCTCCATTAACAGTAATTGATGGTTTCTTTAGACATATATGGAAGAATAGGGGAATTGATAAGATAGAAAGTATTGATCATGGTGTTTTTACTGTTCGATTTACTTCACTGCAAAATTTTGATAAAATCTTGGCTGGAAATATAGTGGATTTAAGAATGAAATTAAAGTTGTTTCAACCTGGTTCAATTAAATAATCTGGAATTGAAATTTTGGGGAAGTAGGTGCCTGAGCAAGATTGTTGGCTCGATTGGGAAATTCATTCAACCTAATGAAGCTAGGATCAATAAGGATAAGTTGCAATTTGCCAGAGTGCCAATAGAGGTGGCTTTTTCACAAAGCCTGCCTGATGAGGAGAAATTTAAGATGAAAATAGTAATTTGAGGGTGATAAAAATTGGGTATGAATGGAAAACCACCATTTGTACTCATTGCAAGTTGTTGGGGCATGTTTCAGAGGAACGTAAGAAGAGGAATGGTAGGAGAGCATGGGTTGATAAGGCTCAGAATAAGAAAGCAGATAAGGTTATACCAGTAAATGTAGTTGGGGTGCAGACAAAGAAATTAGAAGGGTTTATTAGTGCAGTGAAACCAATTCGTGTTAGGAATAATAAGCCTTCATGTGTTGTAGTGGGTAACTCTTTTCAGGCTCTGGAAGTTCCAACTGCACAGCAGGAGTTTGGACATGGTAATGTAAATGAAATGGATAATGTGGTTGTTGAACAAGGGGCTAAGATAGGAGAGGGAGGTCCAAGGCCTCCTGGTCTGGATGAATAGGATGATGTTCTAGAATGTTAGGGGGATAGACAGGGCTGCCAAACAGAGAGATGTTAATTTCTTTTTGAATCAGAATAAATGTAGCCTTATTTGTCTTCTTAAAACAAAAGTTAAGGCTAAAAATCTAGGAGCCTTTTACTTGAAGTTGTTTATAGGGTGGGCTTTAACCTCAAATAGTATGCACCACTCTGGTGGTAGAATTATTTTGGCATGGAACCCTAGTGAATTTCATGTAAACGCATATCTGAATTCAAGTCAATTAATTCATTTCAAAATACTTCCTAAAAAAGGAGAAGAGTTTGATTACTCTTTCATCTATGCTCACAATTCTAAAAGTGAGAGGAAGATGCTTTGGGCTAACCTGTGTTAGTTATCTAGGAGTATTAAAGGACCTTGGATCCTAATAAGGGATTTAAACTATGTTTTAAACATAGAAGAAAGAATTAGTAGTGCAGTTAGGCTTCAAGAAATGCAGGATTTTCAGCAATGTATTAGTATTTGTGCTGTTGATGATGCCAAGTATTGGCATCAACATGGTGTTTTCTAACCTTGACATAGTGTTGGTGAATCAGTTGTGGAATACTAAGTATCCTACCACTAAGGTTTGCTTAAAAAACGAGGGATACTTTGTTCATTGTCTTGCACTGGTGGCTATTCATCCAGTAATAATAATCACATCCCCAGTACATGAAGATAGTCTCTCAGGCTTGGCAGCATCCTCAAAATGGAACCAAGATGTTCCAAATTCTGCAGAAATTGAAATGTGTCAAAGGTAAGTTGAAAAGGCTGAATAGAGAGGGAGTTGGGGATATTGCAGCTCAGGATGCTTAAGCTTTTCCACTTTTCAAGCTCTCCAGGATGATCCTCATTCTGATCCTTCTAATGAAGACATTGCTAATAAAGAGAGGGAAGTTGAGGGTGAGTACATTAAAGCTCATAAGGCATATATGAAGTTTTTGGCTCAAAAGGCAAAAGGTGGCTGGCTAAAGGAAGGGGATGACAACACAACTCTCTTTCATCAGTCTATTAGACAGATACAAATTCAGATTTTCATATTCTTCATGAAAGATATGCATGGTAACTGGACCACTGAGCCCTCTTAGGTTCCTAAAGCTTTCCTGGGATATTATAGGTGGTTAATTGGTTCGAAAATTCATTCTAGAACCAAAGTCATGCAAGTTGTGTTAAATCAAGGGCCCCTGTTAGATGATGCAATGAAGGCTCTTCTTAATGCTACTTATACAAAGGAGGAGGTTGAAGCTGCTATATGGGATATTGATGGAAGGAAAACACCTGGACCTGATGGTTTTGTTAGCTCTTTTTTCAAGGGAACCTGGATGTAATAGGTGATGATTTGTGCAATGCAACTCTGGATTTTCTTAACACAAGGAAGCTTTTGAGGGAGATTAATGCTACAAGCATCACTCTCATACCTGAAGGTAAATGTTCTGAAAGTGTTAAGGAATTCAGACCTATTTCTTGTTGTAATGCAATTTATAAACGCATTTATAAAATACTATGTGCTAGACTCAAGGATATACTGCATGACATTATTGCTCAAAATCAAGGAGCTTTTGTCCACAGTAGATCTATAACACATAACATCATGGTCTGTCAAGACCTGGCTAAAGGTTATGAAAGGAAAAATTCCTTGGCAGGTTGTATCATCAAGCTTGATTTACAAAAAGCTTATGATACAGTTGAGTGGGACTTTATGGAAGAAACACTAGTAGGGTTGCATGTGACGCCCCGACAAATTTACATGACCTTAATCGTCAGCGGAAGCATAACCTAATCCTGTGGGTTATGGCCCACAAATAAAATAATAGCCTAAAATTGAAAATTCACTATACAAATACTCATCGTATAATAATACTTGTTTATCCATCATACAAAATATCCTATAACCTCATAGAATCATACATAATCTCCATAACGCAGTATAATAGTGATCCACAACTGTTCTTCCATACCTAAAACATAAAACAAAACGTCGTGAGCCGAGGCTCAGTAACATACTACTCTAACATCGTAAATTCATTTCACATCATTTTATTTATAAACAGGGAGAAAAGAATAAGTAAAACCATTTCACAAACATATCATAACATGTTACATTATCTTCTTTATCATGTTCATCATCATATATCTTTTACTTTGGTAACTTGGCTAGTACATCATAACATAGGGGACGTCTCCCACTACATAACCGTCAGGCGGTCACATCATAGGTGACACTTGCGGTGCCCGTATCATTTAAACCATCAGGCGGTCACAACATAGGTGACACTTGCGGTGCCCGTATCATAAAACAGTCCGTATCATTTAAACCATCAGGCGGTCACAACATAGGTGACACTTGCGGTGCCCGTATCATACTGCCAAGAACCATCTTTCACTGTACTTTATCATGTTTTGTCTCTTTTTACATATCATAATTACATTACATTATTGTAATCATAATCATGAAACATCATTAAAATCATAGTGGCATCATACTCATATTTTCATAAACATCAAAATCATTTCATATCATCGAAAATCATCATATTCATAAAACCTTTCATATCCCACAATCCATACATCAACAACATAGTGCGAAATACCGTAAAACATCATTCGAAAGGGATTGTGGGTGTTAGCAGTAGACGTTACCTGAATTCCTGCTTACCAACCATGATAGCCGGGGGAGGCTTGTAATATCCTTTATCTTCTTTAATCTATTCAAGAATAATTTTATTAATGAAAGTTTCGTTATTTAGCTTTTAAGCCTAAATATTGGTTAGCGCTTATTAAGGTCATAACGGTTATTATAACGTCATAAAGGTCTCATAAACGGTCTTTCTTAATCGTTAATAACTTATTAATTAAGGTGACTCTTTAATCAGTAACTAGGTGAAATAGCTCCTTTAGTTATACTTTTAGAAATTATCGAAATATTAAAGTTATATTAATACATAACATATACCCTTTGAAAATATATTTTTGTTATAAGAGTTCGTAGTTAATAACCAATTAATCGTCTATTATTAAACTAATTTTTAATATACTAGAACCATTATCATTATTTTAATATCATTTAGTCATTTAAAACTAACAAGTCAAGTAACTCATTATTATAAGTGAACTTAAGGATTAGTGAAGTACTCATAACTTAAACTCAATTATAAACTTAACGAATTAATTTTAATTAGTTTTAAACAACTCAACTAGTTTAGAAATCATGAATTATAACCCAATAATAGATTTTAGTAAATAAGTTAGGTGGTTTAATAAAACTAACTAAATCAGTCCATTAAAGCTTAATATATTAAAGCAACAAGATTAATTTAAGTGACTAAACTAAGTAGATTCAGATTATAAGCTCAACATTATACTTAACTTAATAATTAAACTAACATGACTTAATAAAGCACTAAATCAGCTTTAGTTTAACTCCTTTAGCCCAACAACAATATAATTCAGATTTAAAACTTAAGCTTATTTCTGAGTCCAAGGTTCTAGGCCCAAATAATTTAATAAAGGTTAAGGGTTAAAAACTTGGGCTTGCATTATCATTAACTAAAGAAAATCAGAAATTTTAAAACAAAACATCACCTCTGCTACTAGGAGCAGGGAGAACTTAATCGTGGCAGAGGTGGGATGCCGGCTCCGGTGAACGGCGTCGAGCAGCGGCGGTCAGCGTCAGCGACGTTAGTCTCCGGCGGCGGCGAAAGGCAGCAGCAGCGGCACGCGACGCGGAGTGACGAGAGAGAGCGCGACTAGGAGAGAGAGTGCGCGAGGAGGAGAAGAGAGCGAACGTGAGGGTGCTGGCGTGGATCTCCGGCGGCGGGCTGATGACCGGCGAGTTGGCGAGGTGTGGGCGGGACTGTGCGCGGCGCAGGTGGCGCGCGGTGGCCGACAGTGGTCGTTGTGGGGTTCGAAACAGAGGAGAGAGATTATGAATTTGGGGTTTTCTCCTTCCTCTTTTTTTTTTTTTTAATTTTTTATTTCTTTTAGTTACAACTTTTCCGGCGATTATTGACTGAATTTCTGATTAGAGGGAGAAGAGATGATGAAGGTTGTTGTTGGTGTGTTCTTGGTGTTGAATCCATGACTATTTATAGGGAAATTTGGAGTTAAAAATCAGTGGTTGGGAGGAAGATGGTGAAGTAATTAATCTGATTTTGTTAACTTGAAGAAGCTTTGGGTGAGGATTGGTGACAAATTTGTCTGAAGAAGGAGAAGAAAGTTGTGATTGCATGAGTGACAAATGGACATGGTGGAGTGAGGAAGAAGACACCATTAATGGGGATTTGACCATGCTTTCTTTTCTCTTTTTCCCTCTTTGCTTCCCAAACCAAAATCAGAATTTCATTCCCACAATACCACCCTAAACGTGACTTAGTAAGACTTTGGGTGAAATGTTGACACTTTGTACTTTAATGAATTAACAACTACATTAGCCTTCTTGATTAACTCCTAAAATCGTAAATTGTAAATTATCATCATAACTTAAGTTGATAAACTTTTATGTTAAAATTCTATAATCATTTTATCATACGATGATTAATTAGTGGAACGAATAAAATAAAATATATTCTAACTACATTATTATGTTAATTATCCACTTAAGTACATTTAAGATTTTTAGGATATTACATCCTTACCCCCTTAGAAAAAGTTTCGTCCTCGAAACTTACATCGCATTGTCAAAAGGATAAAATCATGCATTCATAAACTTGAACATTCATACATAAGATTTCAGAAGCACATAATTAAACACATCAAAGTCATCTATTCAAACAAGTGAGGGTATTTTGTTCTCATCTGATCCTCTACTTCCCAAGTGGCTTCAGATGACGTGTGATTAGCCCATAAAATCTTAACTATAGGAATTACTTTGCTTCTAAGTCGCTTTTCCCTACGATCAAGAATTTCAATCGATTTCTCTTCATAAGTCAAATCCTTCCTTAGCTGCAAAGGCTCGTGTCTGATCACATGCACCACATCTTTTCATAATCAAATTCATATTGCACACGCAAAACTGCAAACGCTCAAATGGCTTGGTTCATCTATACCTAATTTTTAGCCATCCCATTAAAATCTATCTAAAACCTTTACATTACGATATGGAGATCATAGTGTTCGTGAATCTAACCTCAAACTTCCTTAGTACAACTTTACCTTCCATAATATATGTTGAATCCTTATGAATTTAAATATCCATGACACAATTTCATACTACGCCCGCCAGTTTTACTTAGAAAACTTAAACTCGAATGTTAATCATGCCCCTTAATATATCAACTCATTATTTTCTTACTCATTATCAATTGACGATTCTCATCCTGCTTGGTATATAATATACATTCTCTTATCAATTCCACAATACAAGCTTAATAAGGCCTTCGTAAACATCAGATTTTGGTTCATGTCTGTATCATCTAATAAGGCATTCACTAAAGATCCCTAAACCCATTATTTGTGCATTCCCAAATTTTCAATCATCACATTATCATACCAAATCAATATCATTATCATAGCCTCAACGTTAAGTACTTACTACTTTGACAATGTCATAACATACTCCTTACCAACTTCCTTATCAATACTCAAGATCTTAATTATTCAAGGCTTCACCGATCCAAATAATATTTACTTCTCATTTTCAATTTCCTCCATATTTTCCATTATCCTCTTTTATTGGTAATTCGATCACTTGAATTCATTTCTAGATCATCTCAATAACATATACGAATAAACCAACATTTCAAACTTAATTAGAAACTATTTGTCCCAAATCTTGGTAAAAATAGAAAAGTCAAGCACTTATGCACATTACTTTTTGTCTCGACATCAATGCTTATGGCTATTACATCTCCAAATAGCAAATTCCCATTCCTTCAAGACATCGATTTGTCTAACTCTTGAATTACTTAGTCATAGTTTGTTTTTTCACTACAATCCCATAACATCCCAAAAGTGGTTCGCATCACATTATGAAGTGCTTCAACCATTAAAACTAAAATCCTTAATAACTGAAGTAATGGTAATTGCTTCCTAATTCCTCGAGTAGAATTTCTAAATCCCTTCAAAATTTTCGAATCTCCAAAATCGTCATATGAACTCCTATAAAGTAAAATTCAATCTCAACTTATAACCATCAGGATTTCATATAGCTTAGCCTTTTTATCATCCCACAACTAATATAGCCCTACTCATCATAGCAAATCTAAATATTATTTCATGTATTACCTCGAGCATCAAATATTATTACTCATACCTCAAAAGATCATTCACCTTGGTCCCTATTACTCAAATAGCCATCATTTTATCCTCAGGTTATTCAACATCAATCTTTTCAGATAATTCATGCCAAGTTTAAATCGCAAAATTTTCCATTTAACATTTTACACTCTAGTAACCCCAAAGCTTTAGGTTGTACCAATCTTCAAATAATACCTCAAAAGATTCGTAAGTTCAAATCCTCACTTCTTTAAGATTTTAATAACTCAATAATCCTCAACTCCTAATAACTCATTCATGGAAATAAACCTCATATTTTTCATCCATTGTCTTATATCTCATTTTATATCAACCCAAATGGTCATTTACTAACCTCGAGTTTTCCTCAATATCTAATTCCCCAAAGGACCACTCCTAGGCGGTGCAAAGTCTATTACTCCGCACTTCCGGCTAGGTTTCGGCTCTGATACCACTCTGTGACGCCCCGACAAATTTACATGACCTTAATCGTCAGCGGAAGCATAACCTAATCCTGTGGGTTATGGCCCACAAATAAAATAATAGCCTAAAATTGAAAATTCACTATACAAATACTCATCGTATAATAATACTTGTTTATCCATCATACAAAATATCCTATAACCTCATGAATCATACATATCTCCATAACGCAGTATAATAGTGATCCACAACTGTTCTTCCATACCTAAAACATAAAACAAAACGTCGTGAGCCGAGGCTCAGTAACATACTACTCTAACATCGTAAATTCATTTCACATCATTTTATTTATAAACAGGGAGAAAAGAATAAGTAAAACATTTCACAAACATATCATAACATGTTACATTATCTTCTTTATCATGTTCATCATCATATATCTTTTACTTTGGTAACTTGGCTAGTACATCATAACATAGGGGACGTCTCCCACTACATAACCGTCAGGCGGTCACATCATAGGTGACACTTGCGGTGCCCGTATCATTTAAACCATCAGGCGGTCACAACATAGGTGACACTTGCGGTCCCCGTATCATAAAACAGTCAGGCGGTCACATCATAGGTGACACTTGCGGTGCCCGTATCATTTAAACCATCAGGCGGTCACAACATAGGTGACACTTGCGGTGCCCGTATCATACTGCCAAGAACCATCTTTCACTGTACTTTATCATGTTTTGTCTCTTTTTACATATCATAATTACATTACATTATTGTAATCATAATCATGAAACATCATTAAAATCATAGTGGCATCATACTCATATTTTCATAAACATCAAAATCATTTCATATCATCGAAATCATCATATTCATAAAACCTTTCATATCCCACAATCCATACATCAACAACATAGTGCGAAATACCGTAAAACATCATTCGAAAGGGATTGTGGGTGTTAGCAGTAGACGTTACCTGAATTCCTGCTTACCAACCATGATAGCCGGGGAGGCTTGTAATATCCTTTATCTTCTTTAATCTATTCAAGAATAATTTTATTAATGAAAGTTTCGTTATTTAGCTTTTAAGCCTAAATATTGGTTAGCGCTTATTAAGGTCATAACGGTTATTATAACGTCATAAAGGTCTCATAAACGGTCGTTATTTCTTAATCGTTAATAACTTATTAATTAAGGTGACTCTTTAATCAGTAACTAGGTGAAATAGCTCCTTTAGTTATACTTTTAGAAATTATCGAAATATTAAAGTTATATTAATACATAACATATAACCCTTTGAAAATATATTTTTGTTATAAGAGTTCGTAGTTAATAACCAATTAATCGTCTATTATTAAACTAATTTTTAATATACTAGAACCATTATCATTATTTTAATATCATTTAGTCATTTAAAACTAACAAGTCAAGTAACTCATTATTATAAGTGAACTTAAGGATTAGTGAAGTACTCATAACTTAAACTCAATTAAACTTAACGAATTAATTTTAATTAGTTTTAAACAACTCAACTAGTTTAGAAATCATGAATTATAACCAATAATAGATTTTAGTAAATGAGTTAGGTGGTTTAATAAAACTAACTAAATCAGTCCATTAAAGCTTAATATATTAAAGCAACAAGATTAACATAAGTGACTAAACTAAGTAGATTCAGATTATAAGCTCAACATTATACTTAACTTAATAATTAAACTAACATGACTTAATAAAGCACTAAATCAGCTTTAGTTTAACTCCTTTAGCCCAACAACAATATAATTCAGATTTAAAACTTAAGCTTATTTCTGAGTCCAAGGTTCTAGGCCCAAATAATTTAATAAAAGGTTAAGGGTTAAAAACTTGGGCTTGCATTATCATTAACTAAAGAAAATCAGAAATTTTAAAACAAAACATCACCTCTGCTACTAGGAGCAGGGAGAACTTAATCGTGGCAGAGGTGGGATGCCGGCTCCGGTGAACGGCGTCGAGCAGCGGCGGTCAGCGTCAGCGACGTTAGTCTCCGGCGGCAGCGAAAGGCAGCAGCAGCGGCACGCGACGCGGAGTGACGAGAGAGAGAGCGCGACTAGGAGAGAGAGTGCGCGAGGAAGAAGAGAGCGAACGTGAGGGTGCTGGCGTGGATCTCCGGCGGCGGCTGATGACCGGCGAGTTGGCGAGGTGTGGGCGGACTGTGCGCGGCGCAGGTGGCGCGCGCGGTGGCCGACAGTGGTCGGTTGTGGGGTTCGAAACAGAGGAGAGAGATTATGAATTTGGGGTTTTCTTCCTCTTTTTTTTTTTAATTTTTTTATTTCTTTTAGTTACAACTTTTCCGGCGATTATTGACTGAATTTCTGATTAGAGGGAGAAGAGATGATGAAGGTTGTTGTTGGTGTGTTCTTGGTGTTGAATCCATGACTATTTATAGGGAAATTTGGAGTTAAAAATCAGTGGTTGGGAGGAAGATGGTGAAGTAATTAATCTGATTTTGTTAACTTGAAGAAGCTTTGGGTGAGGATTGGTGACAAATTTGTCTGAAGAAGGAGAAGAAAGTTGTGATTGCATGAGTGACAAATGGACATGGTGGAGCGAGGAAGAAGACACCATTAATGGGGGATTTGACCATGCTTTCTTTTCTCTTTTTCCCTCTTTGCTTCCCAAACCAAAATCAGAATTTCATTCCCACAATACCACCCTGAACGTGACTTAGTAAGACTTTGGGTGAAATGTTACACTTTGTACTTTAATGAATTAACAACTACATTAGCCTTCTTGATTAACTCCTAAAATCGTAAATTGTAAATTATCATCATAACTTAAGTTGATAAACTTTTATGTTAAAAATTCTATAATCATTTTATCATACGATGCTTAATTAGTGGAACGAATAAAATAAAATATATTCTAACTACATTATTATGTTAATTATCCACTTAAGTACATTTAAGATTTTTAGGATATTACATTGCAATTCCTGGAACACTTTATCAAGCTCGTCATGACCTATGTTAGGACCCCTAGATTCTCCTTAGCTATAAATGGCTCACTGCATGGTTTTTCTGAAGCAAAAAGGGGCTTGAGGCAGGGGGATCCTTATTCCCATTATTCTTTGCTCTAGGTGTTGAATACCTCCTAAGGCTCTTGAAAATGGTAAGGTGAAAAAGAAGGCTTCAAGTTGTACCCAAAGTGTGGAGAGACAAGACTGACCCACCTTTGCTTTAATTTGTGGATGACATCATTTTATGTTGCGAAGGAGAGTACAAGTCAGTTCACATGATGATGCATGAGTTTAATCTTTTTTCATACTCAACTGGTCAAGCTAGTCCTTCCACGACCTTTGTCTTTTGCTTTGGCATGTCTAACTCAAAAGTGCAAAGAATTTTAGACAGGACAAGGTTTGTAAAGGGATCTTTTCCTTTCAGATACTTGGGCATTCCTATTTGCTTTAAGAAAATATATGTTGCTGAATGTGATAAGATTATGGAGAAATGTGCTCTAGAATCAAGATTTGGAGTTCAAGAAACATGTCCTTTGTTGGGAGGCTTACATTAGTAAATTTTGTACTGATGACTCTACAAATTTATTGGGCTTAGATTATGATCCTCCCTAAGAATGTCTTTAAAGAAATCAATAGCATATGTAAAAGTTTTCTCTGGAGTGGCACAACTGATTCTAGTTGATGCCCGGGTAAAATTGCTTGGAATAATCTTTGTAAATCAAAAAACAAAGGAGGTATGGGTATCATCAATGCTCAGATGTGGAACTTTGAAGCTATGGGGAAGCATGTGTGGATGATTACTAAAAAAAAAAAAAATCTTCGGGTTAAATGGATTCATTCCATTTACTTCAAAGAGCAAAGTTGGTGGGATTACTCCCTTAAGAGTAATGATAACTGGTACTGGAGAGCAATATGTAAAGTTAAAGAGAACATGAAAAGTTATCTCACAGAGGCTTAATTAGTTAGCATGCCTAACTACTCAATAAAGTTGAGCTACCAGAGCATTGCTCCCATGAACAGGGAGGTGTACTGGGCAAAGGCTATCTGGTGTAGGCTAGGTCAACCTAAGCATCATTTTATCATGTGGCTAATTATTCAAGGAAGAATAAATACAAAGGAAAGACTCGTGAAAATGGGAATTACCTAGGTTGACAGCGAGCTGCTTGTTGTGTGCAGCTGATATGGAGAGCCACCAACACCTCTTTTTTCACTGCTATTTTAGCCAGATATGCATATACAAGCATTCTTTAGTGGCTGGGAATGAACAGATCCATTCTTAACATTAATACAATGTTTAGATGGATACACAGGAAGAAGCACAGTAAATTCAAATGAAGTGTGTTCCATATTGCTATCATGTGTACAACATATCACATTTCGCAAGAGAGAAACAATGCCGTGTGGAACAATCAGGTAAAATGTATAAATACAGTCATAGATAGCATTATACACAATGTATATAATAGAATTTATAGCATTATACCGGTCAAAATTAGCCATAGTGATCATAGTTGGTTTGTAACTCTCAAGGAGAGATTGAGAGTTTTAGGGTAATTGGCTTCTATAGCCTGCTAGTGTTGTTGTCTTTCTAGAGGAATGTCTTTAGATTGTTCACATTGGTGTGTTTTGATGTAATAAGATCTTACCTTGCCAATCAAAAAAAAAAAAAAAATCAACTAAGAGAGTAAGAAAAGAAAAATACAAATTTTTGCAATTGGAATAAATTTCTTTAAGATTATTGTTCTCTTTTGCAGTCTTACAACAGCACAAAAAAGTTCCTAGTAATAGAAACTATATTATAGATCGCTTTGCTTCCTCCTATGATAGGATTGTTTTAGAGATGGTCCTTGGTGCGAGCCGGTTAGTGGGCCTTAGTGGATCAGGCTGAGATTTCACGGCCCAGGAATGGACCGTGATATTCAAGGTTTGAGTGGGCTGGTCCACGAGCTGAAATATCTTAGCCCACACCAGTCCGTTATAGGTTTTCACAGTTCGGGAAGCGGTTCTGGCGATTCGTGGGTCTAGCGGACCGGCATGACATGTTTTTTTCCAAAGTTATATAATCATTTATTATTGTTACATAAAACGTTTAATATTAATTAAAATATATACTATTATTCATATTAATGAATTATTTTATTATTTTTGAATTTCATTGAATTATAATATATACAATTTGATTAAAATATACACAATTTGGTTGAATAATTGCTTGGGTTGGGTTGGCCCGGTTGATGGGCTGGGCTACACCGCTTTCATGGACCGGGCTGTGCGGTTTAGTAGCGGATGGGTTGGGCTTAAAAAAAATCTAGCCCACGATCCACCCACTAATTTCACGGTTCGAGCAGGGCTGGACTAGGTATTTCGCAGGCTCAACCCACACGACCCAAGAGGCAGGCTGGGCTGGATTGACACGCACTGTTGGCCATCTCTAGACTGTTTTGTATTCTACAAAAACTCTTTAACACTTTCCCGGTAGATTTGCTCTGTAGAACTTATAGAACAAAGTACAACTAGCATCGTTAAGTTTACAATGACATTATTGCAATTAGTAGGTGTAGTCACATAATCATGTCTTCATATTTTACTACTCAATGATTTCAATATATGATCGTCCTAATTTTTTTGGATTGAAGAAGAGAATTTGAGCGGCCTTGTCCAACACCATTTAAGTCCAAAAACATGTTTTACGACCCTTTTCGGAATAAAAGTTTAAAAACCCTTTACAAAAACCCTTTTTTCAGAAGCGCCATTAATCGTCTTTTATAATTCATTTAATTCTAATTAATATTTTTATCAAATAATTTTATAAATCCATTAGATCTTATAATATATAATCTACTATAATGACATTAATTATGTATCTGTATTGATACGTTAAAATAAAAGCTATGAGATATTAATTATCACGAATAAACGAATGACATGCTAAAGTCGTATCACCTAATCGAAAATAACCTAAGGTCCACTAACTAGTAGTCAACGGAATTCAAGATAAAATCCACAGGGAGAAAGTTATATTATTGAATCTGAACTCTAATATTATACTAACTAAATCATATGAAAATGGTTGTGTTACTAAACTAAGCAAAGAACATAATTAAACACGAAGGTGCATGTGAATCAATTAAAAAAGAACTAGGCATAAAATTCGGGAAATCAAGGACGAATAACAACTACCTAATAAGTCAATTTATCAAGGGCACATGTAATTTCTCTCGAACATTACCTAATAAGTCAACTTATTAAGCTACTCTCGCATGGTCAAGGATCCCTCTGCCTATTGATTGAATGCCTATAAGCTATTTCTCCTCTCGAAGCAGATTCAGCATTGCAATATTAGAAATATAAATCAGGCCTAACTTATAAATTTGGCATGAACGATTCAACCAAAGGAAACAATTGAAATACAAGGCAATTAGACTAATCCATCAAACCCTCATTGCATATATAGATCCCCCCAATTCTAGAAATAGAAATACTCACTCATATTTATGAAAACAATAACAAAATCAATATGAAAACTCATACTTTGAAACATTGCAAATAACTAAGAAAGTAATCTAATCAACAATAGAGAAAACAATAAAGAAAGATTACCAAAGTGAAGAATTGCATTGAACTTGAGAATAATCTAAAAGTTTGATCTTGAATCCAAAGCGAAAAGCAATAAATTAGGGTTCTTGAATTACTCTCTAGAGAAAACTATGAAAAATAATGGCTAAAACAAAGATGAATAAAATTTATTCTAATCTAGCTATTTATATTGGCCCTAAAACAATATGGAAAAGTCTTATAAAAATAGCCCAAAAATCATTAAATGCGTATGTCGGGTCAAAAGCCCGATCGGGCCAAGCATGCCCGATGTAATCGGGCTCAATAAAAGGGAAACATCCCAAAAATGACTAGCGCCCGATGAAATCGGGTCGACTCACCCGACGTCATCGGGCCGCCTACTGTCCTCAACAATGCACACAATAGCATCTCATGGGCGCCCGATGAAATCGGGCCGAAACGCCTGATCAGGCTTCAGCAACGAGTAACAACGGGGCGAGAATATGAATAAAATTGCTTCACCCCAAGCTAAATGTTTGCATGTCCCAAGCAAAGCGCATCATGAATATGAATAAAATTGCTTCACCCCTCAAATAAGAAATTCGAACTCAAACATTTTCAAATCAAAATCATTCAAGCAAGCAAAATTCAAGTTCAGTCGTTCTGATCACCCTGACCACCAATCACCTAAGTAAACCACTAATTGCAGCTGCCTTACATAACATGCAAATCTTGTAAAGGAGCTCACCGAAGTGTCACTCTCAATCTTGTGGCGAGCATAAAATGGGCTGATCACTCATCAACCCAACCATAATATCCTTTCCCAATCGTTCTCTTGTGTTTAGAAAGATATAATATCGCTCATCCTAATCAGGTCGACTCAAATAACAAACTTAATCTTCAACTTTGGCATATTGACTCTGTATTATTCCAATAAACAATCAAACACGTGCTCAAAAGGTCTTTATCAGGGTTGTAATGGGGCTCGGGTAAATGTGGTAGAGAAGCCAAGAAAAGGGGAGCTAAAAACACTAGTAGGACTAGATGTTGTCGAAACAACTCGCATGTGGCCTCAACAACATGACCAAGATACTAACCAACTTTGATATTTCACGAACCAACCAATAATTATCTCCTTCAGTATTATTTTCAATAATTTTTCATGAATCAAAATATCTTGAAACTTAATGAATGAAAACCATGGAGACTTTTCATGTATTTTTTTTTTTTTTTGTTTCACTTTACTTTGTACTAACATAACTTTCCAACCAACCCACAGAATGAACCACACAATATGGTGTAAACCTAATAAATACTCCCCCAAGCTAGGCTTGGGACAATAATCATTGTAAAGGTTCAAGCCGTGTAATGTGGCTTAATATAGATCCAAAAAGTCATTAGGCTCAGCGGGGCTAGGAAGGAAAAATGATTCATTTAACAACTCTGCGACTTAAAAATTAAATAAATGAACACCTCTATCACATCACATGACCAAAGTCCAGAAATCAACGAGTACAATGCCAAAATCAAGATAAGAATGCTATGAGGAACTAAAACACAAGAATAGATCGGACATAGATAAAAATTCGAAGGCTAGAATGAATCCTCACAATCTAACTAATTCAAGCATGCAATTAAAGTAGGCGCTTTATCATCAGAATCCGCTCAAGATAAAGGCAATCAGAGATCACATCACAACATCCCAATCGCAAATGTCCACCTATCCAGTATAATGAGTTAACTCATTTTTCAAAGCAAAGGTCGGGGCATAGGGAAGCAATCAGTCTATTCATATTCAACTCGTATTTTGGTGATTTTTTAGCAATATTTCATTTTTTGTGTTTATTTCATTTATTTTCAAAGCAGTTAAACTATCTTAACTAACCTAAAAAGTAGTAAAAGAGAGATAAGTACTTACAAAAATCCTCCCCCAAGCCGACCTTGGCACTGGCCGCATTGCAACATGGGGAAGGAGCGACATGGATATCAGTCATCCATGTAAGTGTCATTACCATCATCATCCTCACCTCCGCCATCCCTACTACTGCATCCCCGCTGGCTGTGACTCGGGTTATAAGTGTACCAAGATGGGTGTGCATCTTGTTCATCAAACCGATGAATTCTGCAGTACTCATTATACATAGGATACATAGCCATATGCTGATCATTTGCCAATGTATCAACACGTTGACTGATGCTCTAGAGAGTTGTAGAAGTGGCATCAACGCGTTGGCTGATGCTTTGGATGGCTGCAGAGTTGGCATTAATGCCAGACTCCATCTGCTGGAGCATGCTCATCATATCCTGAAAATCAAAAGAAGGAGGAACAACATAATATGAGGGCGGGGGAGCATCAGAAGTAAAGGCAATATCATCAGAATGGGTTGGGCAGCGGTGAAAGGTGCACTGGGTATATCTGGGATGGGGGTGGAAAAATTAATATCGGCAATGGGAAGGTGATAATGTGGTTGCCTGGTTCTGATTTTGGCTAGAGGACTAGGCAACTTAATTCAGCGCAACCCGTTAATGTGCCACTACTATGTGTCCTCAGCCCGCTCTAACCAGTGGCGGCGATCTAGGTAAGCATCGTCCATGACGATCGGTCCTATGGCCGATTGGTAGTGAGCCTCATCAATACCAGGGACTTCCCTAGCAAAAAGAGTCACTAACCCCCCCCCCCAAATCACAATGACACGAGAGGTCAAGGTGCCGTCAGCTCGCCTCTCAGGAAATGTGGTAGCAATACGCTCCATTTGGAGCGCAATACGGTGAGGGATGTTATATTGAAACTGGCGAGAGGTCCCTCTAAGGATATAACTGCCTATCAAGTATAGTTTGTCCCCCTTGATCAATTACCTTTCCACCCGCCGAAATAGTGTCTGAATGAACCGTACCCAAATTTTGAAGATGGGTTGGTGGATGAATTTACCGTTACAATATTGGAGGGTGAAGTCATATTCATCACAAGTGATGGCGTAGTACGTATTATGGTGGTGGTAATTAGGGGGATGCCAAATCTCCCCCGACATTGGACTCGGAGGATTCTAGCAAATTCTGGGAGGAATAGGCGGAAGTCCTGATTAAGCAGTGTATGGGACACATAAAAGACGGGTCCAGTGCGGGGTTTGGTAACCGCCAGACTAGTATAGAATTCATAAAACATCATAGGGTAGGTATTAACATGCACGGGAAAAAATGATTCCATCCCTATGATTTTCATGAAATCCTTAAATTCAGAGGAAATACCCAAATTAATTAAAATTTCAATGTCAAGAAAATGGATAGGACTTACATCGCACCCTTTTAGGCGTTGAAACCGTTTGCGCTGCTCTTCTGAGGTGACGATGACATCTGGAAAAGTATCATTCCGCGAGATGGCCGGTGGTGGTTGAGACCCGGTGCCAGATTTTGCCGCCTCAAATACATGTTGCTTGGTTGCATAAAAAATGTAATTCTCACTCACTTTAATTGTGGATGATGGAATGAAGTTGTTGTTCACTCACTTTAATGGTGGAAATAAGGAGGAAGAGATGGATGTGAGGGATGGAGTGGAAGAAACTGAAAAGGAGGGAATAAGAAATTTGAAGGAGATGATGAGAGGATTGATTTTGTGAAGATTGAAGGAGCTGGAATGAAGTTCGTTTATGGTGGAGGGTGAATTTAGGGAAGAAGATGAGAATTGGCGGTTAGGGTTTGAAGGAGAAAGAGAGAGGGATTGTGAGAGAAAGTAAGTGAAAGTGGCTAAATAATTGGGACTTAAAGCACCCGCGGAATATAATCGGGCGGAATTTTTTCTTCGTTCTCATTGCCCAGTATTGGTCACGGGCTCGATCGGGCGGACTTTGTTCTTTCTTTTTCCCATAATTTTGTTGACGGGCCTGATCAGGCATTCTCCCCCGATATCATCGGGCGGACCTGCTTTTTTCGTTGCAAAAATTGACGGATACACGCCCGATCGGGTGAAATTACCCGAAGGAATCAGACGCTCAGCTTTTTCTTTTGCCCAACCTTTTCGTTGCGGTCCCGATCGGGTGAGGTTGCCCAATTAAGTCGACTGGACAACAACCCAAACTGCTCTGCTAACAATTCCTTCACACATTGAGCTTTAGAATGATGATTAGTACTCTCTCACTCTCTCACAAAACTACAAAAATAGCAAATCAAAAAAGTAAAAAACGAAAAGAAACGAAGAAGGGAAATCGGGTGGCTTCCAGATCAGCGCTGGTTTATAAAGGTCTTGCAGGACCACAATGCCTCATCCCTCAAACAAAAGGGGAAGGGGTTGGAGGTATAGTTCCTTCACAGATCCAACAGGGGCTAGCTCCTGTATGGGACAACTCTAAGCGCTGACCATTAACTTTGAACTTTACACTTGTTACATTCATCACCTCAAGTGAATCAAACTTGCTGGCATAAGTGACATATAATGGACCAGACCCCCTAGAGTTCAACTTACCAAAGAAATGTTTTAGTGTAGAGCTATACAATAAAACCTTGTCACCAATAGAGAGCTCTCTACTCAAAATTTTCTTACCATGCCATCTCTTAGTGCGCTCTTTGTAGAGACGCGAACTATCATAAGCATACAACTAGAGTTCATCAAGCTCATTAATCTACAATAGGCGTTTTTCTCCTGCTAATTTAGCATCAAGGTTTAGCTCCTTAACAGCCCAAAAAGTCTTATACTTTAGCTCAACAAGTAACTGACATGCTTTCCCATAAACTAACCTGTAAGGGTTGGTGCCAATAGGGGTAATAAAAGCAGTTCTGTAAGCGCATAAGGTGTCATCTAATTTTCCACTTTAGTCCTTCCTAGATTTGGCTACCACCTTCTCTAAGATAGTCTTTGTCTCACGATTAGATACATCTACCTGCCCACTTGTCTGAGGGTGGTATGCTAGACCAGTCCTATGGTAGACACCATATTTCTTAAGTAGAGCCTCAAAATTTCTTTTGTGAAAATGAGATTCACCATCACTAATGACAACCCTTGGTACCCCAAACCTTGGAAAGATAATATTTTTTAACATTTTCATAATGACTGATGCAATGACTTCTACCCACTTAGACACATAGTCAACAACAACAAGTATGAAATTATTGCCTGAGGAAGAGGGAAAAGGGCCCAAAAAATCAATACCCCAGATATCAAATAATTCAACTTCCAAATTGGGGGCTTTGGACATCTCATGTCTGCAGGAAATATTACCCGTTTGTTAGCATGCATCACAAGACTCAACATAGGTACTAGCATCATGGAACCGTGTACACTAGTAAAAACCAGACTAAAGTACCTTAGCAACTGTTTTAGAGGGCTTAGCATGGCCTCCACATGGAAGGGAGTGGGAGTGCTTTAGAATGTCATGCACCTCCTATTCTGGGATACATTGGTTATAGATGGTGTCAGCATAAAGCTTGTAAAGTAGAGGATCTTCCCAAAAGTACTTTTTAGCCTCATGGAGGAATTTCTTCCTCTGCTGGTAACTCAACTATGGGGAGTCTATCCACTCACGCAAAAGTTGGCGAAGTCTGCATACCATGGGGTAACTGAAGTTACTGCCAGGAGCTTATCATCAGGAAAGGAGTCATCAATGGGTAGACCCTCTTCCATATCCTCATACTACAATCGGGACAAGTGATCAACCACTACATTTTCTGCCCCCTTTTTATCTCTGATCTCTACGTCGAATTATTGGAGTAGAAAAATTCACCGAATGAGTCTAGGCTTGGCCTCCTTTTGGCTAGAAAATACTTCAATGCCGTATGGTCGGTATAAACAATGACATTAGACCCCAGTAATTATGTCATAAACTTGTCCAGTGCATAGACCACAACTAGAAGCTCTTTTTCCATGGTGGCATAGCTAACTTGAGCTTCATCTAGTATGTTGATAGAATAGTATATTGCATGGAGGACGTTGTCCTTCCTCTGACCAAGCACTGCTCCCCCACCATAGTCGTTATCATCACACATAATCTCTAATAAAAGGGTGCCATATGGAGATCGAATGGTAGAAGCAGTCATCAAACTGAGATAAATCCTTGATAAAGCTGCGATAAAACCCCACATGACCAAGAAAGTCTCGAGCTCCTTTTACATTTACAGGAGGGGGTAATTGCTCAATCACTTGCATTTTTGCTTTATCCACCTGGATGACTCGTTCAAAGATAATATGACCAAGTACCACTTCTTCAATAACCATGAAGTGAGACTTCTCCCAGTTCAGTTAAAGGTTGATATTTTCACATATTTTCAAAACTTTAGCCAAATTTATCAAACATGCATCAAAATCAATTCCATACACACTAAAGTCATCCATAAATACTTCCATAATGGACTCAATGAACCCAGAAAAGAAGGTCATCATATAATGTTGGAAAGTGGCGGACATTACATAGTCCAAATGGCATCCTTCGATAGGCAAAGGTACCATAAGGGCATGTAAATGTGGTCTTCTCCTGGTCGTATAGATAGATAGGTATTTGGAAGAAACCGAAATATCCATCTATATAAAAAAAATAAGAATGACAAGCTAGTCTTTCGAACATCTGATCAATGAAGGGGAAGGGAAAGTGATCTTTCTTGGTGACAACATTTAATTTCCTATATTTAATACACATACGCCAACCAGCCAGTGACTACTCTTGTAGCAATAAATTCATTTTTTTCCATTTTTAACCACAGTAGTACCTCCCTTTTTAGGAACCACTTGAGCTGGACTCACCCACTTAGAGTCAGAAACGGGGTAGATGATCCCAGCATCAAGCAATTTCAAATGATGTTGGCCTTTTATACTAGGACGATGATCATCCTCTAGGTGAATTTTATGCATGCAAAAGTCAGGGCTTATACCTTTCAAATCATCAATACTATATCCAATGGCTTTTTTATGTTTTCTCAAAATAGAAAAAAGTTGAGACGTTTGACCATCATTTAGTGAAGCACTAACAATCCCATGATAATTTTCAGATTCATCCATAAAAGCATATCTCAGAGAAGGGGAAGGGGTTTCAATCATGTTTCTTTACATTTACCCATTGAGTAGCATATACTAACCGTACCTTCTCGTGTGTGGTAATACTGTCAAGCTCTAGACGTGTAAGAGCTGCTTCCCAGTCATCCACTTCAACACCCAAGGGACTACCATCAACTGTAGAAGATGTAAAACAAAGCAAAGCCTCGAAAGGATCCTGTAGAAGGGATTGAGGCATGTCATCATTAACCATCACATCAATGGCAACAATTCTATAATAGGCTTCCTCTAGCATGGGTCTTTTCAAAGCATTGGTCAAACTAAAAGTCACCTTATCATCTCCCACAATCAAAGTTAATTTTCCATTCTTAACATCTATGACAACTCCAACAGTATGAAGGAATGGTCTCCCTAAAATAATTGGAATTTGAGTTCCTCTTCCATGTCAAGCACAACAAAATCCACAGGAATAAAAATTTTACCTATCCTCACAGGGACGTCCTCTAAGATACCTAAGGGGTATTTAATAGAACGGTCGACCATTTGAAGAGTAATGTTGGTACATTTTGAATCTCTCATGTCAAGATTTTTACAAACAGTAAGGGGCATGACACTGGCATTAGCACCTAAATCACATAAGGCTTTATCAATAAAAAATGGTGCCAATGTTACAAGGGATAGAGAAACTCCTTGGGTCTTGCAATTTACGCAGGGACTGATTTTGCAAAAGAGCACTACATTCTTCAGTGAAGACAAGAGTTTCAACTGCATTAAAGGCTCTCTTTCTAATCCGAATTTCCTTCAAAAATTTACCATATGCGGAAACTTGAGTAATAAGTTCGGTAAAAGGGTCAGTTACCTGAAGATTCTTCACTACCTACTAAAACTTACAGAACTCGTGATCATAGGAATGGTAGATGGAACTTTTTCGACTATTGTCTGCTTCTCTACATTTGCATTGGTGCCTCCATAAGAGCTGTTGAATTTTCAGTGACATCTTCATTATTTTCTGGCTCAATCGGATCATCCTCAGAGTGTGTCCAATGGTTGATATAATTTGTAGATCATGAGGAGAGAGGTAATAAAATTCATTAAAGAAATAGGAGAGATAAAAAAAAAGAGGAGAGAGGCACAATGCACAGACCATCACAACGGTCTCAAATGAAGTTGGCCAAGGTGAGTTCATCATCACATGGCACAAGGTGAGAGGGGGTGAAAATGAAGTGGGCTCCACCTCTATTAAATGGCACACATACAACCTTCCATATTTCTCCAATCTAATGGCTAGGATTGCACAGAATTATCAACGTTTGTTGTTTCACTATTTTGATGATGACAAATGATTATCTTTGATTAATTTAGTTTCTTTTATTTTCGTGTTATTAGGTTTAGTTGTTTTTGTTTTATTTTACATTATAATCTAGATTTGTTATTTTCTCTTCGGTTTATTATTTTTTAATATCACAAATATTATGTTTAATAACTTATGGAGAATTGATTAGGAGGTTAATCAAAAATTAAGTTATTAACTTTATTTGTGTTTGTGACAAATGACTTATATTATGGACGTAAGTTTGTGAAATTATATGATTCCATAATGCTCTTGGAAGTTAGTTTGTGTGCAGAAATTAAATCGGTTATTTGATGAGAAGCGTTTGAAGGCACTAACTTCCAGCACCTAAAAAGCAGGGTTGTTGAAGTAGTTTCTAGATTTTAGGAACTACAACAACCCACAACAGCCCACCTACTTATAAGGTGGGTGATAATGGCTGAAGTTTCGGAACCAACGCATAACTCCCAACTGATTCGCCAACGGCTAGAAAGAGGATGAAGTGAGGCTGAAATTCAGCTCCCACTATGTTCGTGGAGAATATCATGGAAAAATTGTTATCTACAAATAGTTGTGTGTAACGAACTTAAGAGCTAAGCTTTCATAATTTTATTGTAATATTTTATGTGAAAGTGTTTTTGGTTTTATCTCTTCTTTCATTATTATACACTGTATTAGAGATTGGGTTGTGTGACAAAATCTGTAATCATTTTGAGAAAAAGAGAAAGAGAAAGAAAAGTGAGAAAAAAAAGACTTCTAGTGAAATCAAGAGAGAAAGTCACTTGTTCAGGGGGAACAAGGTGACAGGGAACAAGTTCCTATAGGAACAGAGAAGGTCCAAGTTTAGGTTGTACAAAAGAGAGTCTTTTGGCCTAAAGTTTATTGAAGAGAACTGAGTCAAAATCCCTCGTGGTCAAGGTTTTTCTTCCTATTGGGCCTAGGAAGTTTTCCTTGTAAAAATTCCCGAGTTCTTATTTCTTTCAAGTTCATGCATTTATCTCTTTCTTAGATAAAGATTCTTTTATTTCCGCAAAAAGTTAGAAAATCTCCCCAACTACAATTCACCCCCCCTCTTGTAGTTGCTCAAGTGTTCGTACACGACTAACAATGTTGCAAATTTTTACAACAGACATATTGTCAGTTTTTTTAAAAAATTAATAAAAAAAAAACCAATAACTATATTATTTTTTGTCTATTGAGTTATTTCTAGACATCTTGTTTTGGAGCTCATTTGTTATTGAAAGTCATATTTGTTTCATTTCATCATTTATCCACCCAACAAAAATAAATTCTCCCCTAATAAAGATTAGTTGTAATGATAGAAGTCGTTGCTTCTTACGATCTATGGATCTGGCATGCTTTCTTTGGAACGCCAACTAGGTGTAATGATATTAATGTTCTTGATAGATCTACATTATTTAATGATGTTTTTGAGGGTCGTGCACCTGCAGTTAACTATGTTGTTACCGGACACCAATATGATATGGGATATTACCTCACAGATGGTATATATCCTCAATGGGATGCATTTATTTCAACAATAAGTCTTTCGCAAAATGAAAAAGAAAGTCTATTTTCTCAAAACCAAGAGAGCAAATGAAAAGACGTGGAATGTGCATTTGGAGTATTAAAAGCTCGTTTTGTTATAATCCAACAACCAACTCTAGCGCATGATAGAGAAATGTTAAGGAAAATAATGTTCGCTTGCATTATTATCCACAATATGGTAGTTGAAGATGAACGAGATTCATATTCCCTTCATTTTGATCCTAATGATTATGACCAACCTCCACACCCTACTACTTCAATGCAAAGGAATGCAGGGACCTCTGATGAGCCCTTCGCATATGGCACTAGTGAAAATTGCATAGTAAGTCTAGAAATATATATTAACAATAGGGGTCGAGTTTGTGACCAAGTTGTGCATAGACGTCTCAAAGCAGACCTCGTAGAAAATATTTGGCTTAAATTCGGGCGACATTGGTTAATTCAGCTGCTACATTTTTGTTTTTATATGTAATAGTAATTATATATGTATGTGTGATTTATATTGTTTAATGCAATATTTTTTTATTATTAGATTTTTCTGATTATATATTTGAATCGATAATATTAAGTTAATTACTGTATCGAATTATGTACAACATTACCGCAATTCTTTTTTACTAATAGTTTTTAATCACTTACATAAAAATTATTTACATTCAATAATCATTAATTAATTCTTAAATAACGCATAATAAATAAATAAAAGATGGGATAGGAAGGAGATTGAGGAGAGAGAATATATGGTGGGGTATGGTAAAAAGTAGGAAAGAGAATGTGAAGATCTAAAATTATAGATCATCCATTGGGGGTCAAGAGATCATAAAAATCAATTGTAGATCATGAATAAGGTGGAAGAGTGAGAAATGAATAAAGTATTTGATGATCCCAAATTTGGGATCATCCATTGGCCATGCTCTTAGGCATCGACGGACGATCATACTGTGTTCCACTCCTAATAGTGATGGAATTGGCAGTATCTTTTGGGTGCATTGGTTGTGAAGGTAATGACCCATGTGGCCTACTAGCAGAAGAACTAGCTAACCGAGCTAGTTGAGTCTTTAACATCTTTTTATGCGTACCCAAATTTTCTAGCTGAGCTTTGGTGTCGGCTTGAAAAGCATTAAAACCTTTCTACATCTAAAACATCATGTTCTTCAACTCTGTCATGGCTGGGTCAGTAGTAGGAGACGGTTGTTGTGGAGCTTGATTTCTCTAGAAGCCGGGAGGAGCTTGTTGTTGAGGTTGATATTGTTGAACCTGATTTTGAGGCAAATATGGTTGTTGAGGTTGAGGAATCAACACATTTATTGCTCTTATATGAGAGGTTTGGATGATTTCTAAACCCTAGGTTGTAAGTGTTAGAATATGGGTTGAACTGGCCCTGGGTTGTGACTAAAAAGTATTAACTACCTCACAGTTGCCCCCTACATTAGAAGATAAAAGGGAGGACACTCTTGAGAGTTGTTCCCAGGTATCCCACAAGCATCATAAGTGAGAGCATTGTAATTAAAAGCACTAGCCATCGCGTTAACACTCATGTGGAAGGAGTCATTACCTAGCTTCAAATAATCAATCTTGTAGGTTAGAGAAGCTAGTTGCCCGGACTGTAAACAAATGGCATGTAACACCCCGATAATTCTCTCTTTCTAGAAAATACTTTTATAATAAACCTTAGAGAATTACCCAGACATTATTGCCCGTGTGATAACGTTTCGGCTCACTCAGAATTCTGCAGCGGAAAACAACTTACTAAAAACAACTTACTAAAAACAACTTTATTAAAGCTTATGAAATCAATAACAATATCTGAAACTAAAACACACCAACTTAAAACTAATGTCTGAAAGGTAAATGTTCCTACGAAAACAACTTAAATAATACTAGTAATACAATGAGTCTCTCCATTCCAGATTCCCAATGAGATGCATCTGCGAACCTGTAATGTCAATGCAATACTGACTCTGCTCACCAGAAGGATCATCACAGGATCAATAGGAAAGCCATGATCACACACACAAACAAGCACATAATCAGCAAAGTTAAGTACTACATATCAGGACATAATATCCTAAACATGATACTACAAAAATAACTTGCAGGATAAATAATAATATAAGCATATAATAATTGCAGACAACTTTTACTGAACTAGACTTAAACATTATTTTTTCTTTAAATGGAATAGTTATTGGACGAGTTGACTTATCTAAAAATGAAATATGGGAGCTACCACATATTCCAAAATGACCTGCGATATCGAGGAACCTTTGAACTGAAAGAGGGATGGTATCAACCATTCCTAGAAGAACCATGGCACGCTCACCACGCATTCCAACCCTTAGGTCCAACTCTAGACGTGCACCAGTCTAAAGTCTATAACCTATTCTCGTTTCACTTTACATTGATATATTTTATTACTTGTGTTGACACAACAAACAAGCAACACATAATAATAATACTCAAACATCATAACAGAATCTCTTTTTATCTTTGGATTAACAAGTGATCACAACTCATCAATCAAGACTCCTTTAACTCCTTTTTATACTTTACTAACTTGCTTGTTGAACCTAGCCAACAATAAACTTTACCTTTATATAGGTAGAACTTGTAACTTACCAAATAAGGTCCACGGTCCTTATAAGATAATAAATAATACTCAAAGAATACATGTAAAGACATGATTCACTCTACTTATATTAATTCACTCACGAATTAATAAATAAACTTGACTTATCCTGCTTGCATCAATCTTCCATACAAACATTTATAATCATAATCACTTCTAGTTTACATGTAGCACACAGGCAAATAACATGTAAAAACAATTCCAGTAATCATATATATGAACAAATAGAGTCCTATACATGATACTAATAAATAAAATACTCTTAGAGCATGCTTCTAAATCACATAGCACGTAGACGATGTACGTACCTTGTATAAACAAATCGGTAGGCCACTTTTACTCGCTAAAAGTCTCCTACTACGAAATCTCCACCTAGAAAATAAAGTAATGAAATAAATATCTTGAACTAAAAATTTACAGCAACTTTAAAACGATCAAAACCCCTTAAACGTGTTTTAAAACGTTTTTACGTACCAAACTTTCGTTATTTTTAATCCCTAGTATAATACAACTATTCAGTGATTAAAAGTCATTTAAAACTCTTAAAATACTTATTTTATGAAATTACAGCACTTATAAAATCTAATAACCCTCTTTAAAACATATAAACATGTTTAAAATCATAAATTAAAACAATCTCATAGTGTATAACATACAACTATGGTTTTCTAGTAACTAAAACCCTAAAAATCCATGCTTTGATGATCAAAACTTCAATCTAAAAATAATAACAAATATGAAATTTTATTCTTTCAATATATAATATATATGAAATTAATATATAAGAAAACGAGGAAAAGAATCAAAAGGAAAAAGGAAGAAAAAGAGTGAAATACCAAAATCGCGAGTGAAATATGGCAGCAGAATTGCGAAACTTGCAGAGGCCATAACTAATAGAATAAGAATCGGAATTGAGTGATTCTTGAGCCTAAATTCAACTAGAATTTTTTGCACGCGATGCGTGCTTGAATTTTTATCGAAACAGAAACTCGATTTTCTTCGGCATAAGCGTCAAAATTTGAACATTAGACATATGAAATATAATTGTTTTTAGTTGCCAAATTTGATTGGTTTAGTTTTTGTCACTTAACTCTCTCACCATTATTTTTGTATTTTCTTTTATTACTTTTCAAAGTTAAATTCTATGAACAAAATAGAAATTTTATTGAATTTATTTATGATTTCTAATATTATAATTTTTTAGCTGATTTTTGAATTAAGTACAGTACTAAGTTCTAAATTCTACACACTATAAAAAAGTAAATAATTTTTTTTCCTTGTCTAACTTCTAAATTCTGATTTCACTACAAATACACCTCTATTTTTATCGTGACCCACCATTAATTGTGAATGGTTCTTGAGAATAGTGATTTGTAAGTAAATTTTTGTAAATGTTGTTGTATGTATTGACGTTCTAGATTATTAGTTTTAGTTTGTATGTTAATTTTAAGTTTTAATAAAGTTTTCCGATTATTTGAGTGATTTAAGTGATTTTTATAACGTGATTTTCTCAATTGTATGAGTGATTTGTAAAGTTTCTTCTTTTAAGTGATTTGTGAGTGAGTGTTGTAAATTAATTTTCGGTAGTTTTCTTTGAGTGTCGATTTTGATTTGACATTTATTTTGTAATTTAGAAAGGGAATGGGGGCAAAAAAGGCATTTCAAAAGAGGACACCATTGCTCCCCACTTCCCTTATATAATAGAGATAACTTTTCGAGATCTACAATTTCTAAGAAGGAAGTTTTGGCTAAAAATAAACGGAACTATGAGAAATCTGGCCAATCAGATTCGGGTGAGAGAAAAAAACGAGTGAAGAGAGGAAAAAGAAAGTGACGTGAGATTGAGAGAAAAATAATGTGTAGGGTGAAATAATTTGGGTTTTTAGGATATTTATATAAAGGCTTTTACTTGTGGGCTTAGGAAAAGAGATTTTAATTAATGAAACTTGATGACTAATAAGATGGGCTATTTAAGACTTTATTCATCAACTAAATCTTTCTCTTTTTATCACTTTTTGGGCTTTCGATTCCATTAAACTTCCTTTTCAATATACTTTTAATATTTAAAACTTTTATTAAAACATGCTTAATTAAAATATTTCTAATTTTATTAAGCTATGAAAAAATAATTTATTTGACTTTTAAAATAGTCAACCCTTTTTAAAAGTCAAATCATTTTCCAAACTCATTTGGATTTAATATAACTACATAAATACTTAAATATATTTATGAAAATCTTTAAAATGTGGGGGATTACAGTCTACCCCCCTTAAAAGAAGTTTCGTCCCGAAACTTAACACAAAACCTCGTACTTTCAAAAGTTTGAACTCTCATTTCGAAAATTTTGAAGAAGGTAGTGCCTCTGTGCACTTTCCCATTTTTAAAACACTTTGTTACTTATGAACACTTTTCTTATGCGGAGACTCTACTTCTTTTGCACTAACATGTGCAAATTGCCCAACATAGGCATACATATGCATAAAATCTCATAAAAATAGACAAAAGCGCGAAATTTATCGCATTCTACCCCCCTTAAAGAAAACGAGTTACGCCCTCGTAACTCACCTCAAGGAATAGGTCTGGATACTTTTTCTCATCTCATCTTCGGCTTCCCACGTTGCCTCTTCTGACTCGTGGTTAGACCAAAGAACTTTGACAATATGAACATCCTTGTTACGCGTACTACGCACTTTCCTGTCGAGAATCTTGACAGGTCTTTCCTCATATGTGAGGCTACTATCTATCTGCACTCTTTCAGGCTCTAACACATGGCGCTCATCAGGGATATAGCGCTTAATTGGGATATGTGAAATCATCATGCATCTTTTCAAACTCCATTGGCAAGCCAATCTATAAGCTACTTTCCCAATGCGCTCCAAAATCTCATATGGGCCTACATATTTAGCACTAGCTTGCCCTTTTTCCCAAATCTCATAAGCCTTTGTGGGTGATACTTTCAAGAATACTTTATCACCTACAGCAAACTCATCTTGCGCCGCTTTTAATCGCATAACTTTTCTGCCTATCTTGCGCAGCTTGAATTCGAGCCTGAATTATTCTGACATTCTTGACGGTCTCCTCAATAAATTCAGTCCCCAAACTATATTTTCACTAAAGTCATTCCAGCAAATGGGACTTCTACATTTCCGTCCATATAATGCCTCAAATGGTGCCATCTTTATACTCGCATGGTAACTATTGTTGTAAGAAAACTCAATCAAATCTAATTGGTCCTCCCAACTTCCTTGAAAATCATTGCACAAGCCTCAACATATCCTCCATAGTCTGATTAGTCCTCTCAGTCTGACCATCGTCGCAGGGTGAAAGGCGTACTCATTTTCAATGTTGTCCCAAGGTTTAATTGGACCTTTTCCAAACTTCAGATAGAAATCTAGAGTCACGTCAAATAATGTCCTTTGGAACTCCATGCAATCTCACTACATCTTGATATAGGTCTTAGCGAGTTGCTTCTTTTCCATGTCTCCTTAATAGGTATGAAACACGCGGATTGGTCAGTCTATCCACAATAACCCAAATGGTATCATTTCCACTCTCGCTTGGTAAGGCAGTCACAAAGTCCATAGAAATAGAATCCCACTTCCATCCAGGAACCTCTAGCGATTGAACTTCCCATGGTCTCTTATGGTCTATCTTCACTTTCTGACAGTTAGGCACTTAGACACGTATTCGGCTACTTCTCGCTTCATGTTTGGCCACCAATAGGTTACCTTAAGGTCTTTATACAACTTATAACCCCCAGGGTGCACAGAATATGGAGTATTATGCCCCTCATCCATAAGACGTCTCTTAAGGTCATTGCACTTCTGTGGTACACACCACCTCCCTTTAAACCTTAGACTCCCATCATCATGAATCTTAAAGTCGGCTTCCTTTCCTTGCTTCATTTTCTCCTTTATCTTGTCTAGTGCTCATCCCAACTTGACCCTCAATGATCTCATCGAAAACTGACACCCAAAGAAAGAGATACTAAGTCTGCCTCACTTTCCCCAGGATTTAAAATTTCTAGGCTCAACCTTTGCATATCTCACACAACTCCTCAGGACTATCAAAGCACTCAAGCTATGACTCGATTTTCGACTCAAGGCGTCAGCAACCACATTTGCTTTCCCCTCATGTACTGGATATCTAGATCATAATCCTTAATCAACTCTAGACATCTTCTTTGCCTCATATTCAAGTCTTTTTGGGTAAATATGTACTTCAAGCTCTTATGGTCGTAAATATCTTCAAGTTGCTCCATAAAGATAATGTCTCCAAATTTTCAAGCAAACACTATGGCAGCTAACTCTAATCATGGGTAGGGTAATTAGCCTCAAAGGTTTCAATTGAGCACGATATGCTATTACCTTACCATTCTGTTGAACCACAACCCAAACCATTTTTAAGCATCACTTATACCTAAATCCCTCATTCCCATCAGGTGGTTAAACAGGTGCAGAGGTTAAACGATCTTCAAATCTAAAAGCTTCCTCACACTTTCATTCCACTCAAACTTGACTCCTTTTTCATCAAATTGTCATAGGTTTGCTATCTTCGAGAAATCTCTCACAAATCTCCTATAATAGCCAGCTAAACCCAAGAAACTCCTAATGTCGACACACTTTTGGAGTTGGCCACTCACTCACAGCTTGAATCTTAGCAGGATCTATAAGACTCCTTCCTTAGACACAAATGACCCAAAATGCTACTTTCTCCAAACGAAACTCACACTTAAGAACTTGGCATATATTGGTTTTTCCTCAAAGTCTCCAAAATAATCCTCAAATGTCATCATGCTCGTTTCATTCCTCGATAATTATATGTCATAAAAAACCACACAAACTTATCTAAAAACTCATGAAAGATCTATTCATTCAATCCATAAAATAGCAGGAGCATTGGTTAACCCAAATGGCATTACATGAACTCGTAGACCATAAGCGTTCTAAAGGCAGTCTTAGGTACATCCTTATCGTCTACCCTCAATTGATGATATCCTGAACGTAAGTCAATCTTGAGAACACACTGCTCCATTCAATTGTCGAATAGGTCATCTATTCTAGGCAAAGGGTATTGTTTTTGATGGTAACATTGTTCAACTCCCTATAGTCGATACATAACCTCATACTCCCATCCTTTTTCTTTACGAACAAAACAGGAGCTCCCCAAGGCGATGCACTAGTCCTGATATAACCTTATCCAAAAGCTCTTGCAATTGCGTCTTCAACTCACTCATCTCAGGAGGTGCCATTCTATAGGGTGCCTTAGATATAGGTGCAGTTCCAGAACTAAGTCTATGGTAAACTCAACAGCTCTAGCAGATGGCATACTTGAAATCTCACTCGGAAAACACCCATAAATCGTTCACTATTGGACATCCTCAAGTTTTACTTCGACTCCCTTACTCACATCCTGCACGCTACAGAAGAATTGCTCACACCTCTTTCTCATCAACTTCTGCACTTGCATAGCAGAGATAACTCCAAACTTCTTGGTTTCCCAAAACGTCTATAGGAGGTCAATTTTCCCAAAGGATTTCTCAACACTACCTTTTGAACCACACAATCGATATTGGCCTTGCAAAGACTTAACTAGTTCATCCCAAGAATCCATCTAGGTCTCCCAAATTAAATTCCATTAAGTCAGACGGAAAGACACAACCTCCTATCTTCAAAGGCAAGTTTATAAACAGCTTGGTACACCTTATGATTTCTCCAGTAGGTATGCTAATAGGCAAATCAATCACTTCATAATCTACTAATCCCAATTGAATTTCCTTAGTCAAACCTTGCTCAAATCACCTAGCCTTTAACTCCTCAGTGGCTATTACCTCAAGTGCAAATCCAGACAATGCTATGAACTTGCTATAATACTTAGAGATGGTCATACTTTCCATCCTAAGGTTGATAAACTCTTGGACCTTTAGCTTCCTCATAAAAGCAGGGTAAAACTTTTCTCTTAAAGCAACAATAAAGGATTCCCAATTAAACTCCTTCACAATACTAAGTCTAATCTCGTTCTCTTTCTACTATAAGTTCTCTTTCTACTATAAGTCAGTCTCATCTTTCAGATGCAGTACAACTTAACCTACTTTCATACTCTCAGGACGGTTCACAACCCCAAAAATCTTTTAAAACGCCCTAATCCGACTCTCTAAGAGGATAAGGTCAGCTTACCCCTTAAGGTACGACGGTTTAATCTTAGCTAGTCTCTCAAACATGTCCCAGCAGAATCGGGACGCTCAACTCTCTCGAGTCAAATTCTTTGCCAACAGGCGAATAGTAGAAGCGAAGGCATCATTATTGTTTGACGCTCTACTTCGCGACTGAAACTTGACGTAACTCTACTTTAGGTTCCAGCAAAACTTACATGGTCATCTAATAAGGCAACATTTGATTTGATCATCAAAGATCGCATCAACAAACAATTCCACTAAGTTTCAACATGAAGTGTTCTCTAATAATCACATAATCAACCATGTAAAATATATTCATATCAACATGAAGTAGAATCGAGCAAGTACAAATTATGATCACGTAATGAACATTTAAAAAAAAATATTCCTATCACGTACCCAAAATAAATTCCTACTCACTCAAATAAACTAAATAATAGCTTTTATTCCTCAATCGATAATAAGAATATTCTCCCAATCCAAAATAACCAACTTATTCCTCAATAATATAAGAATGCTCAATAAAGAAATTTAAACCATTGTAGCTTGACTACTTTCCAACAACTAATCTTAAACCATAAATAAATACTCGATGGAGTTACATTATCATTCTCATCCTTATTTCCTTTATATGGAGTAAACATTTCATCTTCAAAGTCTCCATAGTTTTCACTATAATGATATTAATAACAATAATAATCTGAATTCCTAGATCTAGTAGATCTTCAAATCCTTTTGGGTTGATGTCCATTTTTACCCATCTCTAAAACATTGACATCGCTCAAATAAGGTCGGTCCCAGATCTGACGCTAATCGACCTTTCTCTACTAGTGGTCTCCAAATAATATTATAGATGTCCTTTCAGGTTTGCACTCTAGTACAATCAAACTCTTGAATTACTTCATATATCGCTAAC
Source organism: Beta vulgaris subsp. vulgaris (assembly GCF_026745355.1). Classification (NCBI taxonomy): domain Eukaryota; kingdom Viridiplantae; phylum Streptophyta; class Magnoliopsida; order Caryophyllales; family Amaranthaceae; genus Beta; species Beta vulgaris. The sequence continues at coordinate 24,396,024 of NC_079203.1, forward strand.
AAGGACACCTACATTTAACCCATAATGCATAATGATCTCCAGGCTAATGTAACTATAACTTCGAGGCTCATGACATCGAACATTCTCATCATCACTCAATATAGTTGGGTTATGATAGCTTCCTACTCTATTAACTTGCCTGACAGACATGGTTAGAGATCTACAACAAATAAACCTATAATGTCTTAGAACTCTCTCTAATGTGTTTCCACAAATAACAAGAGGTAAACCAAGACAAAGGCATGAAAAATATAACACCTTAGCAGGCAAGAAGGATATAACAGTTAGCAGGGAAGAAAAATATTCATGCATCATTAGCAGGAGAGTCTAATAATATAATGCATCATTACAGAAAGAAATGATAATATTCATATTTGCAGGGAAGAAAAATAATAATGATGCTGAACTAACTTCCTGATGCAGGCATATAATATTTCTATCCTATATGCCCTTCTTATACTACCCATTCTCACAATGCAATACTATAAACATTAAAGGCATGAAAAATAATGCAGACACTTTTATGAATAACATTACTTAAGTGTCTTAAAAAAATTTCGAATAAAAAAAAAATTCGAGCCTATGGATTTCCGAAAAAAAAAATATTTTTGGCTCGGCAAATAAAAAAAATTTTGGACTTAATATTTATTCGAAGAAAAATAAAATTTTGAAGTATTTTTCGAAAAAAAAAAATTCGAACCCTCAAATTTTCCGAAAAAAAAAATTTTGGTATATAAAAAAAATTTCTGGTAAAAATATTCTATGTTCAACTTTTCGAAATAAAAACGTAGGAGCAATACTAAGGTTCCCTTCAAATAACTAATAAGCTAGGTAACTTAATAAGCTAAAGTCACTTAATAAGCTAGTTAGTTAGGCGCCTATGAGTCTTAAACTAACCTAAAGCTCCCAGATACCACTTTGTAACACCCCGATAATTCTCTCTTTCTAGACAATACTTTTATAATAAACCTTAGAGAATTACCCAGGCATTATCGCCCGTGTGATAACGTTTCGGCTTACTCGGAATTTTGCAGCGGAAAACAACTTACTAAAAACAACTTTATTAAAGCTTATGAAATCAATAACAATATCTGAAACTAAAACACCAACTTAAAACTAATGTCTGAAAGGTAAATGTTCCTACTAAAACAACTTAAATAATACTAGTAATACAATGAGTCTCTCCATTCCAGATTCCCCATGAGATGCATCTGCGAACCTGTAATGTCAATGCAATACTGACTCTGCTCACCAGAAGGATCATCACAGGATCAATAAGGAAAGCCATGATCACACACACAAACAAGCACGTAATCAGCAAATCTGAGTACTACATATCAGACATAAGTAATCCTAAACATGATACTACAAAAATAACTTGCAAGGATAAATAATAATATAAGCATATAATAATTTGCAGACAACTTTTACTGAACTAGACTCTAAACATTATTTATTTCTTTAAATAGAATAGTTATTGGACGAGTTGACTTATCTAAAAATATGAAATATGAGAGCTACCACATATTCCAAAAATGACCTGCGATATCGAGGAACCTTTGAACAGAAAGAGGGATGGTGATCAACCCATTCCTAGAAGAACCCATGGCACGCTCACCACGCATTTCAACCCTTAGCGTCCAACTCTAGACGTGCACCAGTCTAAAGTCTATAACCTATTCTCGTTTCACTTTACGTTGAATATATTTTATTACTTGTGTTGACACAACAAACAAGCAACACATAACTAATACTCAAACAATCATAACAGAATCTCTTTTTATCTTTGGATTAACAAGTGATCACAACTCATCAATCAAGACTCCTTTAACTCCTTTGTATACTTTACTAACTTGCTTGTTGAACCTAGCTAACAATAAACTTTACCTTTATATAGGTAGACCTTGTAACTTACCAAATAAGGTCCATGGTCCTTATAAGATAGTAAATAATACTCAAAGAATACATGTAAGACATGATTCACTCTAACTTATATTAATTCACTCACGAATTAATAAATAAACTTGACTTATCCTGCTTGCATCAATCTTCCATACAAACATTTATAATCATAATCACTTCTAGTTTACATGTAGCACAGCACACAGGCAAATAACATGTAAAAACAATTCCAGTAATCATATATATGAACAAATAGAGTCCTATACATGATACTAATAAATAAAATACTCTTAGAGCATGCTTCTAAATCACATAGCACGTAGACGATGTACGTACCTTGTATAAACAAATCGGTAGGCCACTTTTACTCGCTAAAAGTCTCCTACTACGAAATCTCTGCCTAGAAAATAAAGTAATGAAATAAATATCTCGAACTAAAAATTTACAGCAACTTTAAAACGATCAAAACCCCCTTTAACGTGTTTTAAAATCGTTTTTACGTACCAAACTTTCGTTATTTTTAATCCCTAGTATAATACAACTATTCTAGTGATTAAAAGTCATTTAAAACTCTTAAAATACTTATTTTCTGAAATTACAGCACTTATAAAATCTAATAACCCTCTTTAAAACATATAAACATGTTTAAAATCATAAATTAAAACAATCTCATAGTGTATAACATACAACTATGGTTTTCTAGTAATTAAAACCCTAAAAATCCATGCTTTGATGATTAAAACTTCAATCTAAAAATAATAACAAATATGAAATTTTATTCTTTCAATATATAATATTTATGAAATTAATATATAAGAAAACGAGGAAAATAATCAAAAGGAAAAAGGAAGAAAAAGAGTGAAATACCAAAATCGCGAGTGAAATATGGCAGCAGAATTGCGAAACTTGCAGAGGCCATAACTAATAGAATAAGAATCGGAGTTGAGTGATTCTTGAGCCTAAATTCAATAGCTTTTTGAGATCTACAATTTCTAAGAAGGAAGTTTTGGCTAAAAATAAACGGAACTATGAGAAATCTGGCCCATCAGATTCGGGTGAGAGAAAAAAAGAGTGAAGAGAGGAAAAAGAAAGTGACGTGAGATTGAGAGAAAAATAATGTGTAGGGTGAAATAATTTGGGTTTTTAGGATATTATATAAAGGCTTTTACTTGTGGGCTTAGGAAAAGAGATTTTAATTAATGAAACTTGATGACTAATAAGATGGGCTATTTAAGACTTTAGTCATCAACTAACTCTTTCCCTTTTTATCACTTTTTGGGCTTTCGATTCCATTAAACTTCCTTTTCAATATACTTTTAATATTTAAAACTTTTATTAAAACATGCTTAATTAAAATATTTATAATTTTATTAAGCTATGAAAAAATAATTTCATTTGACTTTTAAAATAGTCAACCCTTTTTAAAAGTCAAATCATTTTTCCAAACTCATTTGGATTTAAATATAACTACATAAATAATTAAATATATTTATGAAAATTCTTTAAAATTGTGGGGGGATTACATGGCCTCAACATCATATTTACCTCGCTTTTTCATGGAGGAACGAATAGTAGATGCTTGATTAGAAGCTAGTTTCTCTAGAAGTTCATACCCTAAATTAATATGGCCTTCTCCATGTAGAACCCACCGGAGGCTCCATCAATTACCCATCTTGTATCTGCGTTAACTCTAGTGTTGAAATTCTGACACAAATACCACTGGTCCAAAGCAAGATGAGGACAAAGATGTTGTAGATCCTCGAATCTCTCCCAAGCTTCATACAAGGACTCGCCAGGATCTTGGGTGAAAGTTACTATGGCATGACGCATATCTGCAGTCTTTTGGTAAGGGTACCACTTGATGAGAAAGATCTTTGATAGTTCTGTCCAGGTGGTAATGGTGGAAGGCAACTTATTTTACCAAAATAATGCTTCCTTTTCCAGAGAGAAGCCAAATAAGATGAGTTTCATCTCATCAGCAGTAACAACAGCTTGTTTCCGAGTAGCACAACATTGTAAAAACCGCTGCATGTGCTGATTTGGGTCTTCAGATGGTAACCCAACAAACTGATTATCTTGAACCATTTTCAGAATATGTGATGTTTCATTTTACGAAATATAGATTTCGGCGGAAACTAGGCCATATTATTATGAAGTTGTATATGAGTAAGGCCTATGACAGAGTGAAGTTTTCTCAAATCTGTGCTATATAAGTTAGGCTTTGCAGAATCTTGTATTCAGTTTATTATTGAGTGTGTCTCTTCTATGCATCATTATTTTATAGTGAACGAGAATGTATGTGGTTCTGTAGTCCCTTCTAGGGGCCTTAGACAGGGTGATATTATATCCCCCTATCGGTTTATTCTAGTAGTTGATGCTCATGATTCTGTTTTGTTGACCAAAGATATTTGGGAAAAACGTATTCAAGGAGTCAAGGCGAGTCGGTACGGTCCCAAAATTACTCATTTATTGTTTGCTTGTGACAGTTTGCTTTTTACTAAAGCTACCCGACATGAATGCACAACTTTAGTTGATATTATCAACAATATGAAGCTACATGATAGGCTAAAGTCATATCACCTAATCAAAAATAAACTAAGGTACACTAACTAGTAGTCAGGGAAGTCAAGATCGAATCTGCAAGGAGGAAGTTATATTATTGAATCTGAACTTTAATATTATACTAACTAAATCATATGAAAATGGTTGTGTTACTAAATTAAGCAAATAACAGAATTAAAGACGAACGAATGAATCAATTAGTAAAAAACTAGGATTATGGATCACTATAGATACAATTCGAAAGAATAACAACTACCTAATAAGTCAATTTATCTAGGGCACATGTAATTTCTCTCAAAAATTACTTCCCTCAAAGATCACCTAACCGCTCTCGCATGGTCAAAGATCACCCTCTCTAATGATTGAAAGCCTAAACGGTATCTCTCCTCTCGAAGCAGCTACAGTATTGCAATATTAAAAATATAAATCAGGCTTAACTTATAAATCTAGCATGAACGATTCAATCACATGAAACAATTAAAATACATGACAACTAGATTAATCTATCAATCCCTCATTGCATACATAAATCCCCACATTCCTAGAAATAGAACTACTCACGCATATATATGAAAACAATAACAAAACCAATATAAAAACTCATATTGTGAAACATTGTAAATAACTAAGAAAGTAATCTAATCAACAATAGAGAAAGTAATAAAAAAGATTACCAAACTGAAGAATTGTATTAAACTTGTGTATAATCTAAAAGTTTGATCTTGAATCCAAAGCGAAAAGGAATAAACTAGGGTTCTTGAATTACTCTATTGATAAAACTTTGAAAAATAATGCCTAAACCAAAGATGAATAAAAGATATTCTGATTTGGCTATTGTACTAGCCCTAAAACAATTACGAAAAGTCTTATAAAAATAGCCTGGAAATCATTAAATGCGCGTGTCGGGTCAAAAGCTTGACACAACCAAGCATGCCCGATGAAATCGGGCTTAATAAGACCAGTGCACGATGAAATCGGGCCGACTCACCCGACGTCATCGGGCCACCTACTGTCCTCAATAGTGCACACAACATCATCTCATGGGTGCCCGATGCAATCGGGCCGAAACGCCAGATCGGACGTCAACATCGACTCAAGATTGGGCGAGAGCGCCCGGTCGGGCTCGCAAACAATTGATTGTTGTCTCTCGTGGGTGCCCGATCAAGCTACACTGCCCGATGGGTTCATGCCTGGCCATTTGTCTTCGTTCTTGGCTCCCAGTGCCAAGTCTTCAACTCTTCTTTTGCTCAAGGGTCCTGAAAAGTGTCCTCGGGGACCTTGGCGCTCAGCATCAAACCTCTCCACTCTAGTGTAGTGGTCATATAAAACAGTAGAAAGTAGTGAATAATTCCCTAAAACCTGCAATTCAACACAAAATAGAAAACCACAACTAGATGGAGAAAGTTAGTACAAAATGACTCCAAAGAGCACCATTAACATCCTTTTTAGCTTATAAGTAAGGGGAAAAACTCTATATAAAACCATAACATCAACGGAAAAATTAGCTGAAAGGGGTGAAACTGCGCAAAACTTTTGAGTTTTACACTAAGCGTAGGTTCTTGCACTCGTACACCATTTATTTTTGCGCCGAATCTTTGAAATAGACATGAAAGCAATGGGTCGCGTGCAATCTTTCCCTGACACATGCATAATCTTGCGGACCGTGCAGATTCTTGATGACGTATGCGTGCAGATTCTTTTAAACAAATTTTCACATGATTTCTCTTCCATATCTTCTAAACCCTCACATTCTCATGATTTCTCTTAGAACGGTTAAATAACTCCTTTTCATGTCGAGAAGTCCTTAATATCTTGGTGACAAAAGTATAACCTCTAAGGTTCCAATTTCATTTCTTCCATTTATTTTAGCTTTCCATGTAGTTACTAATGTGTTGATAATAATGTAGCTTTTCATATCAAATTCTTTGATGTTGTATATTCTATTTTTCTCCTTTATCATTTCATTATATCATGGTTGAATGATATATTGCTATCAATAACCCCACATTTTTTAGTGCTCGTCAAAGGCCGGATTTCATGATTCTAATGCCTAATAAGATAATGGATGACGAGATCTAGGAACCGTGTAAGCTTTGCCTAATAACTTGTTAGTTAATATGAGTTTTTTCGGGATAAATTTACCACTTTAGACTTATTATTTTTATGGCGATTTGAATTAAACTTTTGTAATATAATGGATGACGAGATCTAGAGCGATTAGAATCGCATAGATAAAAATATGAACCGCTTTAAGTAGAGGTTAAAAATGGGCAAGTTTGGTTCATGACCTCACTTGTACCCTCACTCATTCGTTCTTTGAGTCGAGTCTGCACCATATTTGAGAGATCCCCCTTTGAGGTTATCGTACATAACAGAAGGAAGATGTCGGGGTCCTTCTCTTGTTCGCCCAAGACAGGAGAAAAATTTACTACAACCAATGGTTTATAGACATCTAGCTCCTACAAACACCCCATATAATCTCGTATTGGAAGCCCTTCAGATCAACTGCGCCAACTCCATTCTTGGACAGAATTATAGCACCCCCCCCCCTTCCCAAAGGTTAGACTCCCTACCATAAACCTTTTGATGAAACAACTAATCAAGACGATCACATATCCGCTTATAAGCATCAGATGTACGTCCAAGTTGTGGATGATGCTACTTGGTGTAACTTCCCGACTACTCTGCATGGATTAGCTTAGAAGTGGTTTGACAATCTCCCTCCTAATTCAGTCAACAACTTTACTGAACTCGATTATCTTTTTACTGGTCATTTTCTTGCCAATCGACAAGAACAAAAGACAATCATGCACTTGGGTAAGGTCGTCCAACGACCAAAAGAAGCCCTTCGATATTTTTTTAAGAGATTCAGTATAGAAGCCCTGCATATTCAAGATCTTAATGCCGGTGTGGCGTTAGACGCCTTTATGAGGGGGTTGAGGCCACGAAGTTTTAAGTTTGATCTTGTAAAGAAGAAAATCGCTACTCTAAAACCATCATCTTCGAAAGTTGAAAAACAAGACCATACGAAGGTTGCTAGCAAAGGGAAAGCAGCCGAAAAAAAAAAGACTAAGTAGCCTCGTTGAGGATGACCATCGAAAGTACTCAGATGGAGGTTGCTCCCTTAAGGAAAACGTTGTAAAACCTTCCCACCAAGAAAAGAAAGTATGTGCCCCTCAAGCAAGAACCTCCATCGTTTGGAGAAGTGATGGTCATCATGAGCATGTCACCTTAACGTCCAGAATCTGTGGAGGCCCCAAATGACGTTTGTTTGGATGAAGCTCGTCGAAATAACTTTGAAGAATGGATCTTCTCTTAGCCTTGAGTTAAGGGGCATTTTGATAGATTTATTGAAGGAGTTTCAAGATGTGTTTGCCTGTAGTGTTGAAGAGATGTCTGGAATTGATCCAGACATAGCCGTTCATCAGCTGAATGTTGATCTCAGTTTTTAAAACAATTCGTTAGAAGAAGAGACACTTAGAGCCCGCCAGGAATCAGGCGGTCGACCAAGAAGTTCAGAAGTTGTTGGAATCTCGATTTCTCAAAGAGACTTATTATCCATATTGGATAGCCAATGTGGTCATGGTACTAAAGCCAATGGTATGTGGAGTATATCGTATACTACATTGATCTCATTCTCAATAAGGCTTGTCCAAAGGACAATTTCCTTTCCCTAAGCTGGATCAGTTGGTGGATTCCACAGTTGGTCATGCTTTGTTAAGCTTCTTGGACGCCTATTCGAGATTTCATCAAATCCTTATATGGCCGGAAGACCATGACAAAAACGTCCTTTATTACGGAGAAAGGGTTGTATTGTTGGCTGAGGAAGCCTTTTGGCTTCAGGAATGCGTCAGCCAACTTCCAAAGACTGGTCAGTACGGTCTTCCAACCACAATTGGGAAGGAACATGGAAGAATACATAGATGATATGATAGTAAAGAGTCGGGAAGAAGAAGACCATGTTGGTGATTTCAGAGAAACCTTTGAAACTCTCAGAAAATATAAACTAAAATTGAACACCAAAAAAATGTGTTCTTCGTGTCTTAGCTGGAAAGTTCTTGGGCTTCCTACTGGATTAGAGGGGAATAGAAGCCAACCTTGAAAAGATCCAAGCTATTCTAGACATGAAGTCTCCGTCCAATATCAAGGAAGTGTAACGTCTGAAAGGTTACCTAGTTTCCCTTGGATGTTTCTTGTCAAAGTCGAGAGACAACCGCAATCATTCTTTCGCTACAATTACGAACAAAGAGAAGTTTAAATGGACAAATGAGCAGGCTGTTCAGGAAGTCAAGGACCATCTTTGTCAGTTACCTAGGTTGGTCAGTCCAGCCAAGTGGGAAAAATTATTTTTATACTTAGTTGTGTCTCCTCAAGCCGTAAGTACTGTTCTACTGGCCGAAAGGAAATTGGTGCAAATTCCAATATACTTTGTAACATGTACTGAAAGACGCGAAATGTAGATACACAATGGTTGAGATGTTTGGGTTGGCACTAGTTATGGCCAACAGGAAGTTGAGATCTTATTTCTTGGCAAATATTATAGTAGTATATACAAACCAACCTCTGAAGCAAGTTTTATAAAAGATGGAAGTTGCATGGCGGATGCTGAAGTGGGCTGTTAAGCTAAACATGTTTGACATAAATTTTGAGCCAAGGAAAGCCATCAAGGGATAAACCTTGACAGATTTCATAGTTAAGCATAATCGGATAGTAGAGCCAATATCTGATCCGACCGAAGGTAATAAGCACTAGACGCTCATAGTAGATGGATCGTCCACTGTCAATGGATGTGGGGTAGGAATCATTTGTCAATATCCAGACGAAGATAAATTTGAATATGCACTAAGGTTCCAGTTTCAGGCGTCCAACAATGAAGCTGAGTATGAGGCTCTTTTGGTCGGCATCAAGATGTGTAAGGCGGCTGGGGATATAGAGATTGAGGCCAAATCGGACTCTCTCTTAGTCGTCAATCAAGTCACCGGAGATTATGAATACAAAGAAGCGTAAATGAGTAAATACACACGTCTAATCAAGGATGAGATTGAGCCATTAAAACGATTTGTTCGACCAATACCAAGGTCCAAAAATCATCAAGCTGATGCTCTCTTAAAATTGGTCAGCTCAGCTGACGTGATTTACCAAGGATAATATTATGGAAGTTAAGACAAAAAAGAGTATTGAGCAAGAATAAGTCATGTTCCTTAGCCGATGGGTAGTTTGGATGGGGCCCAATAAAGAGTTCAAGAAGACAGGTCATCTACCATCGAACCTTGTAGATGCTAAGTATGTAAATGCTAAAGACAGGTGGTTTGAGTGATGGAATGAAACTCTCTACAAGAAATCATTTAGTTGTCCGTAACTAAAGTGTATCATCAGGTAAGATGGACTCGAAGTGATGAAGGAACTCCATGTAAGAGCTAGTGCCTCTCACATTGGGGGAAGCGCTTTAGCAGAAAAAGCTTTAAGGACTAGGTATTGTTGGCCCACATTAAAAGAAGATGCTCTAGCATATGCAAAGAAGTGTGATAGCTGCCAGAAGCACGGGAACTTGCATCAGAAGTCGTCCAACTACCTAACTCCCATCTTGTTCCTTCTTCCTTTTGAAAAATGGGGTATGGATATTCTGGGACCCTTTCCTGGGGCCGTTGGGCAGAAAAAGTTAATAATTGTAGCACTGGAATACTTCAACAAATGGGTAGAAGTTGAGGCAGTACGGGGCATAACAATTAATGACATCAAGAGCTTCATTTGGAAGAACATTATAACCCGGTTCTGCATGTTGGAGTATGTCCTACGACCAAGTACATAACTCAAAAGTTATAAATTATTAATTATATCCAATATAGTTTGGGTAGTCATGATGCTTTGCTTGAAGCCAATCTTGACTTGTAATATTAATAAATGATTAATATGTACTACTGAATATGTTTGAACCTCCAGGGTCACAGCTAAACTACAATGTCGATTAATAAGTCTATTGGAGACTAATATTAATTGATAATACAAATAAATAGTAATATCTTCTTATTTAGTAAAATATCAATTATAGGAACAATTGATTATGTTGATCTTTTATTAATGGAATCAATTACTTAAATGAGTAACAAGATCAATCATGTGATGATTGATTGCCCATAAATAAGGAAAGCATTATATCATCCTTTTTGAAAGGATTTGCACGTATATATCAAGGGTGAGAGTGTAAGAAGAGGTTGATTCTTCATTACGTTTGTGTCTTGCTTAGCCGTGGGTAAAAGAAAGAGAGTGAGAGAAAATTTTTGCCCGCTAAAATTTTACAAGAGGGTATTATATCAAAACAATTAGTTGTTTTAAGGTTCTAGCAAATCGGAAAATCTAATCTTGGTGGTGGACTACTTGTGGAGGAATTTCATTTGAGATTCTAAATAAACATCAATGAGGCACGCTATAATTTCTTCACCATCTTTTCTAGATTCATTATACTATTTTACGGTGTTCTTGGGAATATGATTTGTATAAATTATTTATATTACCGCATCATAAATCCTATTAGTGGTATCAGTCACCACCTATTTTATGCTATTTTGATCTTTCTAGATGCATATTATTTAATCTTGTTAGTATTAACGTTGGACTTATGAAATTACAACATAATAATTTATTTTTATTGGAATTCGAATAATATTGATATATGATATCTAATATTCACATTTCAATTCATTTATGAAAAGTTCTTATAATAATTTTTTTTTTCTTATATTCAGTTTTTTTTTATGAGATCAATACAATTTTTTCTCCCGACCTTCTTTGTGTTTTGTTAGAATAATATGATTATTGAACGAAACATATACAATTGATTGTTTTTGGTGAATTGATTTTAAATCAAAAAAAAAGGAAAAAGATTTACTGCGTTGTCAGCAAGTTGTAAGTTGTTTTTGTAGCATGCTGTAACATGTTGTATGCTTGCTGAAAAGTGAAGACAACAAGTTGGACATGCTTTCAACGTGGGTTTCCAGCATTTGGGCTGGGTATTTTGCCTGGTCTGGACTCTTGGGCCATTAACCAAGTTTTATTTTAGGTGTTGGGGTCATACTATTTTAATTATGCATTTTTAATTATTGCTTTTATTTTATTATTATGTTCTTGTTCTAATTACTATTTGTTCACTAAATTTAGAACCGACATAGTAACTTAAGTCCTTAATTTTAAATTTTCAATATGTAAATACCCACCCTTACAAACATCTATTCATATCTTTGATCATTCGTAATGGGATTCCCAAAGCAAGGTATTACCTTTTATCTTAGAACTTTTAGAGTATATTTAAGAAATTTACTGGTATGTAAGATTTTATTCAGCAAGGTATCCAATTAGGACTTGGAATTTGGGGGTCTAGAAATGGGTTTTTACATGTGATGTTTCCCATTAAACAAGAGTTATAGGAGTATAACTAATAAAGTGTTATTTACCTAAATCTATCTCTGGGTGAGTTGGGGTCTTAGAATCTTTTAGCCTAAATGAGGACGTTTTTCGACAAAAAGCCTTTAACTTGGTTAAAATTTGAAGTTGTTGTTTATAAGTATAAACCTAAAACTTTAGTTTTTCATTTGTATATGGTTTCTCCTAATTCAAACTCTGCTATGTCATCTTTTGGTATTCACTCTATTCTCCAAATGGAAAAAACTTAATGGAAATAATTTTTTGGATTGGTATCGCAACTTCAGAGTAATTCTTAAGTTTGAGATGAAACTGGATGTTCTTGAAATTCCTCTCCCTGCTGAACATCCCATTCGAGCATCTGCTGAGACTCAAAGGCTTGATTTTAGCATCCATTAATTCTAAATTGAAAAAACAATTTGAAAACATGGAGGCTTTTGATATCATTCATCAGCTCATAGCTATGGTTCAGAAACAAGCAAGAATCGAGTGTTATTTGTTGAACCCTAGTTTTGATGATGACAAAGGAACAAAGATGCAAACTAAGTAGTGGACTAACGAGTTATTTAAGTGCATGAATTTCAAGGTATCATTGAAAGGAACAAGGAGAATACTAAGTCAAGGAAGAAATCAAGTTTGGATTTTGAAGACAAAGTGAAGATGTTTCTCTATTTGATACTGGAGCAGCATTGGAGCAAGAAGAATAAAGCAAGGCTTTTTATTTCTAGTTCCATTGTAAAGGAACGAGTAAAGATGGTAACGAACTATGACAGTTTTTTTTTAGAATGATATTTTGTTCCTTTGTAAGGTACAGACGAATTGGCACTAGACTAATGGGTTAAAGAAACTAACAAATAAAAGAAACTAGACTTAGGTTGAAGAATTAAAACGATAAATTGATGGCAGTTGAGAAAATAATGCCTAGAATACAGGTAACTGTTTTTCTTAAGGAAAAACCTGATTTTATGGAAAAAAAAAATTTAACGAAAAGATTTTATTTTTCCAAAGATAATAAAAATATTTTCGGTTTTTACGGAAGTTATTTTAAAGATAATATTTTTATCAAAAAGATTTAATTTCAGATTTAATAAATAAAATGGTTTTAAATTAAATCGGATTTTCGAATAATGCTCAAAGTGGTTACTATATTTGAGGAGCAGTAACTAAAAACACTCCCACGTCTAACAGTGATCATGGGATCATGCGATGTTTTGAGGAACATGTTCCTTGGGGTGAGGAACATCATGGGATAATGGTTTTTCACCAATACATGTTTTAATTCCCACGTTCTAAATTACTACCACTATAAATATTAATGTCTAACTAAGTTCCAAAGTGTGTCTGACTAAGTGATTTAGTGAGTTTAACTAATTAAAGTGTCAATGCCTTCGTTCTCTCACAATAGTCATTTGTTCTTTGCTTTCTTACTCTAATTCCACTAAGCTTATTTCGATCAATTGTATTTTGGTTTTTGGGGTGAGGGGACTTTGAGTGAAGTTCTATAAGAGAGAAGCTTTGAGTAAAGCAAGGAAGAGTGAGAAAACTTCGAGTGAAGTTGATAGGAACTGTTGTTAAGGGAACAGTGGCTCAGGAACTTGAGTTTAGGAACTCAAGGTGTGGCTCGTAAGTAGAATTAGGTTGTAACAAAGTTGTTTGGCCTAATTAGTGAAAGAGTTGAGTTTAAAATCCCTAGTGGTCGAGGTTCTTTCTTCTTGGTGGGCCCAAGAAGTTTTTCCTCGTAAAAATCCCTTGTGTTCCTTTAGCTTGTTTATTTGTTTAAGTTTGAATTTCCGCAAAAAGTTACGTTTATTTCTACACATACAATTCACCCCCCTCTTGTAGTGTAACTAGTGAAATAACAATTGGTATCAGAGCTAGAACTCACGAAAGATAGGAAACCCTATTGAGAAAAAGATCCAAGGAATAATGAATAGAAACTTGAAGAAGGTTACTCTACGCAAAGGCCTCCCATGTTCAATGGGAAGTTCTACTCCTACTGGAAGAACCGAATGGAGATATTCATCAAGGCTGAAAACTACCAGGTATGAAGAGTCATTGAAGTTGGTGATTTCGAGGTCGCAACTACTAATGACAAAAATGAGGTAATTCTGAAACCCTTCTCTGAATATGACAAAGCTGATTTTGAAAAATGGAAGTAAATGTCATGGCTGTTAAATTGTTGCATTGTGGACTTGGACCCCATGAACATAATAGGATCATGGGATGCAAATCCGCAAAGCAAATATGGGACTTACTAGAAGTACCCACGAAGGAACTAATGAAGTCAAAAGATCTAAAATATTTACTAATGAATCAATATGAACTGTTCTCCATGAAGACTAAGGAAAGTATTCAAGAGATGTTTACTCGTTTTACTAACATTATTAATGAGTTAGCTTCTCTTGGAAAGTTTATTTCATCAGAGGAATAGGTTCGAAAAGTTCTTAAGAGTCTTCCTAAGGACAGATGGATGGCTAAGGTCACTGCTTTAGAAGAAACAAAAGATTTCACTAAGTTCAATTTGGAACAGCTGGCTGGGTCACTTATGACTCATGAGCTTCACCTTGACACTAAGTATGGTGAAAGCTCCAAATCAAAGTCCATTGCTCTCAAAGCAGATGATGAAGATGACTCTGACTCAGAAAAAGAGGAAGCAGCTCTCGTGGTTCGAAAATTTTGAAAGATGTACAGGAACATGAAGAACGGGAACTTCAAAGGTAAGACTAAAAGATTTTCTAACAAAGCTGCTTGTCATAAATGTGGGAGTACAGATCACTTCATCAAGGAATTTCCACTTTGGAAAAATGATAAAACCAAAGAAAGGAACAAGGAACGCTTTGCTGAAAGGAACAAGGAATCAAAGGCACCCTTCTCTAAGGTAAACGTTCGAAAGGCAATGATAGCTGCTTAGGGAGATTCAGAGACGGAAGAGGAAGAAGCTAAGAACAACAAACTGAAGAAACTGCAAATCTTTGCCTCATGGCAAACATTGATCAAAAAGAAGATGAAGAAAATGTTGAGGTAAGCCAACATGGACTTGAGTCAGACTTAGATTGCAAAACTAGGCCTGAAATATATGATCTACTTTATGATGCAATTCTTCAATGTAGAGATGAACGTGAAAAACGTGAACAAACTAAACAAGCTCTTAAAGTCTGCAAAGAACACAAAGAATGGCTTAAGAAAATGAGAACAGATGTTGAAACTAAATTCTTTGATTTGTTTGACAAAAACTTAAAAATCAAAAATATTATGAAAGTGTGAAAAATAAAAATT